>NC_143171.1:15419655-15727500 GCF_047325235.1 Durio zibethinus
AGTAGACAAGCATTAAATGTTGTATATATTATCAAATAAAATTTTTTTAAGTATTTAAAATAAAAACACAGGTTTTAAAATCATGTAGTATGCATTTGTGTTTAAGAATGAAGTTATGGAAGTATAAAATCAACATTGGAATGAAAAGAGGCAAGAGCAATGGACTACTCGATGAGCTACTAAGCAGGAGCAGTCGACTGCCCTAGCAACTGCTCATGAACAAAATTGGTCACGGACTCTTGGGTGACATTTTGACAAAAAACTGTCATAAGTACTCGACTGCTAGTTGGGGCAATTAACTTCTCTCGAGGGGAAGGGGGCAATTGACTACTCCTTGAAGTAGTTGATTGCTCAGGCTCTTCACATATTTTGTTTAAGCTTTAGGCAAGAGTAGTCAAATGCTCTATAAGGGTAGTCGACTTCCTGACAAGCAATACAATATGTGTGAAATTTTGTCTAAGGCAGTGGAATGCTCTGGTGAAGGAAGTCAAATGCTTGACAGGATTTTCCATTCTGTTTGACAATTTGCCTAGAACAAGCCTTTCTGAAAAATAAAAAAATCTGTCTGAAAAGTAAAAAAATCCGGCTTCAGTCCCAAAGTGATAATTCTTCATCCAAGAGGTATCCATTCATGAAGGGGTGTTTCAAGTACCAGTTGGTACATATAAATACTTCTGTTAACATTCACTGAACACAACTTTACATTAAAAAATCTCTCAAAATTCAGATTACTTTCCTTCACGTTCATTTTCTTGTTTTGGTTTATGTGAGTTTGAGAAGAACTTGACGTGCAATCCGGTTCTTCTTTGTTTTGGGCACTGTATCTAGGGGATAGCATTTTCCGGAGGCCATTTGCACCATAATGGGGAAACTATTATCTTTAAGATAGGTTTCTGGAAGTGCCTTACCTAAAGAATCCTTCTTTCTTCTCCATTGTTGGTTGCGGCATTGTTTGCCATAACTACGTCTTTTCTTGCCAATGTTGGTGTTTTTTATTGTTGGCACCTCATTCTCTCTCCAATCTTCTTCTTTTTTTATATAACGTGTAACTTTTTTTTTATCTCTAGTTTCCAGAACCTCAGATGTGACTTTAATGGTCATAGAAATTGTTGGGAGGTGTGGATAGAAGGTTTTCTGGTACTTAGTTTGAGATTAGTGGGTTTGGTGTAATTGCATGAAATTTTCAAAATTTGAAAGGTTGTAGTACAATGGTTTGAGGTTGGAAGGAAGTGCAATTTCAAATTTCAGAATATTTACCTAAACCACTCATTTTTAACTTCCCAAAACAAATTTTGATTGCAGGATTTTAAATTCTGCAATTTTAAAATCTAAGAAATTTTGTAATACCACACCCAAAAACTGTGTAAGTGAACTTAAATGGTGTCAATGCACCTCTCTTTCTAGGCCTAAGTTCTCTTAAATCTTTGTAACCTGATCCTTTTGTTTGTCTTATGAGTAATTCTTTAGTGATTCAGATTGAATGCAATCATTGTCTTGTAGGTTGTGAAGCTAATGAAAAAGAAGGGTACAAACATGGTTCTTATTGATAGTGCAGGAGCTGGCGATATTATATCAATTGCTGGGCTGGCTAGTCCATCAATTGGCCATACAGTAGCAAATACAGAGGTATGCTTTTATCATTGTAATAAAGATAAGTTGAGTGCTTGTGTTGACTTTACTAGTTTTACAGTATACTACGAATATTGAAGTTAGTCTTGTTATTTTTATCTTCTTGTGCAAGGCAAAATCTGCCAAATGCGATCTATTTAGGTTTGTATGGCCATTATATTCAACTTTTAAGCACAAATGATACAGGAAATGACCCACTGATGTGTTCTTTCAAGTAGTGTACTTGCCATTTTGGTAGCACCTCTCTGGGACTTGGGCCTACAAAAGTTAACCAGGAAAATTATTTCCCTCATTTTCTGATGTTTGGTAAGCCAAAAAGAATTTGGTCAATTGATTTTTTTTATTCCCAATCAATGAAGAATGTGGCCTAAAATGATAATTACTAACCTTTAAGGTTTGATAGATCTTAAGGTTAATTCAGTGATCTGCTGGTTCCTCAGGTGTTTTTGGAACAGTGAACTAGTTTTAGGTCCTGAGGAACAATTTTCGAGGTCATGTATAAAAAGTAATGCCTATTGAATTAGGATGCTTTTTTTTTGTTTTTGCTTCTATTTATATTTTGGAAGAAAATCTTTTGTTTAGAGCATGCAAAGCTTACCTCAGCCCCAAAGACCTATCCAACACCCTTGAACCTTGAACCTGGCTCAATGTGATTCGACTATAATGTCAGAGCCAAATCCTAATCCACCCGAACCCCATCAGTAAATAACTAATTAATGTAATTTAATTTTCTATTTTGTCTTTTTATGTGATCTAATGGTTTTTCTTCTTTTTTTTTTTTTTTTTTTTAATTCTGCCTTCTGATTTCACAATTCAAATTGGGTTGATAAAAGCTAACTCCACCTGAATGACCTGTTTGAACCCAAACTGGCCCAGTCTAATTTGATTTTAAATGTCAACAATTTGAATAATCAACCCAGAATCCCTCAAATTGAAATGGCTTGAACCTAAAGTAACCTAAATTTAAATGATCCAAACTTTAAATGACTTGAAATGACCTAATTTGAGGTAATCCAAATCAAACCTGACTTGATCTGGCCAAAGTGCAACCTCTACTTTTATTCATTGCTTCTTTTTTTAATGAGAAAGTGTGTTATGTAGGTTTAGTCTATGGAGAACTTGTGAGTTCAGATTTAACCAGAAATGTTGAAATTTAATCTTGAACTTATATTTACTTTTAATTTCTGTGCTGCAATAGGACTTTCAATTGTTTGTGAATGGATGATATAACTATACAATTTCTGCCCTTCATATTTGAATGATTGCCAATTTGATGTTTCACTGTAGTTCACATCTACCTAATGGAATACATGTTACATATTACATTTAATGTCTCAGAGTCATATAAAGTTTTGACAGCTTGGATTTATGTATAAATTGAATTGTTCTTACATTTTTAGGTTATGACTGCATTGCCAACCATTGTGTTGGACCCCCCAACCATTTCCATGACTTTTGGTGTCAATGATTCTCCATTAGCAGGTCGTGATGGTACCCATGTAAGTTGTGTATTTGTCTGCCTTCCCTCATCAATATATATTTTGCTATTTGTTATTTGCTTGTTGGTTTTGTCCTAATTTTCATCTGCATTTTTAATTAAATTGCTCAAAATGGTATCCCACGGGAGCCCTCATTTTGATTTAATGGCTTTTTAGTCTTGCTACATTTTGCAATGCTGCTGTGGATAGACATCCTTTCTCTGTTTTTTTAAAGAAACACTCTCTTTTGTGTTCGATATAAGTTAAGTGGTATAAAGTTCTGTTTGTGTTATATGTCTTGGTGGTTGTTCATTTAGTTTTGGTAAATTTTACTTTTTTTTTTTTTTTTTTGGTGAATGAGGAAGTTATTCTTTTAGTTAGCTATGAAATCTATTGTTTGCAACAAACTAACAGCAATATGAAGGGGATAACTAGGGTTTTTGTATAACAAGGTTGTAATTTACCGACTTAAAGTAAGGTTAGAAAATATTACGATATCTCATGAGATATTGATAAATAGTAGAGTATTAAATAACAGTGAACATTGTAGAAACAGTGAACATGATGTTAAAAAAGTCAAAATAAATAAAAAAATTTTCTTTATAATTGAGGTTGTCAGGGATTAAACTAAGAGTCGAGTATTCTACCAATAGACCACATAACTTTTGGCAAAATAATTCAAAGATTTTTTTTAAATGAATGAAATTGTATTTATGAAATTTAAATAGAAACATTGATGTAGAATAAGTAGGGAAAAGACATAGAAAATAGAAATCTAGAGGGAAAATCAGAAATAGATGGAAGCAATTACGAAGGAACAGGGAAATTGAGGGAGAAACAAATTAACAATGGAGAAAACCACAAAGAATCAATAGAGGGAGAAAATCTCAAAAATAAATATTTCAAAATCTCGAATATTCAACATCCAAAACCTAATTGCAACTACAATAACACAGGTATTTATAAATGAAATAAAAACCCTAATAAAACATAAAATACCAAATATAGCCCTAAAATCATAATAAAATGAAAAGCCTAAACAAATTCTCCATCAAAAATCATTGTATGTACCCAAAAAAAACCATTTGTATACATTGAACCAGTATACACTGGAAACATAATTAAGGCTTACTGAGATGCCTTTCGCATTACATTCCTTCCAAATATGATAAACCTATGCAGTCCAAGCTAGCCTGAGACGGGTAGATAAGAAAGATCTTCCTTTCAAATTATTAGTAGCACAATCAAACTCAGCATTCTAATCTCCAGAACACCTTAGTACTTCTGAAACTTGAAGGCCCAATTGCCAAACATATTTCCAATGACTGCAGGTAAAAAAATATGATCTCTGCTATCTTCATCTCCTTGATACAAGCAACAAGTGGTGGACTATAACGTAATGCCCAATATTTCATTCTAGTAAGAGTACTGAATCTGTCCAAGACTGCCAACCAAGCAATAACAGAAAACTTTGGATATGCAGGGGAAACGAGATTAATTTATGTTGGTGGACTTTATGTAATTTTTATCTTAACCAGTTCGGCAATTCCAAGCATCAGCAAACTTAGATTTTCTGGATTTAGAAGTTAGCCAGACAACAAATTCAGTGACACTTGAAACCTGAATCACTCCTGCAGCTTTATCTCTCAATTTTAGGATCCTCCTCCATCTCCAAGTGCAACTACAAAGCATAGGAGTCTTAACTTGCCAAAAACTATGCCTTTTTAGCAAAACAAACAACTCATCTTCTTATATTAACTTTATATTTTGATTAAGCACTTATTTTAAAATGTAAATGTAAAAGTTGTACATCATTTAATTAGTATTTATATTATTAATATATTGCATATAATCATATTTATTTTATTAATTCAATGACCTATGATATATTAAATGGGAGTTTTTACTTATATTTAAGTATAGAATTCCTAAAAATAAATTTTAAGATAATTAGGCCACTTGTTTACTATTTTTTTGATAAATATTACATTTTCCTTTTACTATTTTACTATTATTCTTTCACATTTATGGTAAAAAGAATTCTAAAGGCTTATTACAATTCAATTTTTGTTTTAAAAAACGAAGGAAACAAATTAATGTCGAGATTTTATTAATTTACAACTTTATTCTCTAATTACTTTGCATAGAAAATTTTCATATTTAAATATTAAATCATTAGAAGTGTCAATTGGGTGAGGCGGGTTGGGTTTGGGTTAGGTCACTTAAAGTGAGGTCATTTTGGGTTGAAGAAAATTTCGGATTGTTTCAAATTTGGATCAATTTAGGTTCGAGTCATTTCAGTTTCAGATCATTTCGTGTTTGTGCCTTTTGGGTTTGACACTTGGGTTGTTTGGGTTTCGCCTGTTTTTGGTCCAAATTATTGAGTTTTAAAATAAAATCAGTTTAATTTTGTGTTAGACTTTTAGGTCGTTCGAGTTAGGGTCATTTAAGAATTGGGTAAATTCAGGTTCAAGTCATCTCGGTTTTTTGTTGGATGGGGTTCAAGTCTATTTTTTTGTCAAATCTGGTTGGATAGGGTTCGGGTGGGTCGGCTGGGTTTTTCAGGTTTGGGTCAGCTTGACAGCTCTAGATCAACTACAACAATCATCTTTTAATCAAGAACTTCCACTCATTATTATATTTGTAACTTGGCTATTTTAAATTAAAAAGATTTATTAATGGCCAAAAGGAATGAAAAAGATTTAGTAGAACATAATCAGAACTTCAGAATTAATACAGGTGAATGTGGTTCTATTAATGTTTGAACAATTATATTATGTTGTTATTTATCGGTAGTTCCAATTTTATTAGTAAAAGTTATTAATCACATTTAGATATATTAGCTTTAAATGTTATTAAAGCAAAATTATTTTACTGATTATTATTGCGTACATGTTATTTTGATTTTAGCAATTCAAAGTTTTACAAGTTTTAGATTCTGGTATTTTTCTAAATAATGTTAGTTTGTTGAATTTAGACCAGCGTGGGCTTAATTTAACTCAGTGCTTTATGGTTTTATGTCTTCAATCTTTTTGTTGAATCTTCAAAGTCATTTGCCACTGTATAGTATGTCTATATGCTGCATAGAGGCTAACTCTCATGTAAATTTATAATTATATACTACAACTCATATCCAATCTCCATGAGGTGATACAAGTGCTGATAAATTTCTTTAGTTGACTGGAGGAAAAATTGGTGATCGACTAATGGCTGAAGCTGAAACAAATCTGGCCATAAATGTGCTTCCAGGCTTATCAGATTCTTTTGAGGTTCAGGGGAGAGGAGAACTTCAGCTGGGTTTGTTGTCCAACTGTTGCACTATGCTAGTTATTGTTTTTTATTATTTAATTATATAGCATATAGTGGACTGCATCTTCTTCAACTTCAACATGTAGTTTGCATCAATTTTTCCTGCTGAATTTAACTGGCTGGCATGTGTAACAGGTATCTTGATTGAGAATATGAGACGTGAAGGATTTGAGCTGTCCATTTCTCCACCGAAAGTCATGTGAGTTTTCTTGGATGCTTCCATAAAATATGATCTTACCATAGTAATAATGATAGTATCAGTGGTGATGTTTGGATTCTGAAAGCATGTTCATTAACTTGTCAGTTTCACTTAAACCTTAAGAAGCATTTTGCATTGACCAATAATGAAGGATAAAAAATGTTGTAATCAAGGTACTACAGCCTGCATTGCTGCCTAGCCATAGGAATTGTATTGCTTTATGGTTCTAAAACAAACTCTGTTAACTAATATTTTTTGAGATTAATACTGTTGATCAGATCCTGAAGCCAACTTTCTTACGGTAGGTCTGTTCATGGGGCTTATTGTGAAGGTGAAAAGCTAAATAAGATTTAGAATGATGCAGTGCTGTCAAGGTGTGCACTAGGCCCTAAACAAGCAAAAGTGCCTCAGAACCTTTTGGATGAGGCACAAGCCTGTGCGGCTAGGCATGCCATTTTTGTAAGGCAGTATGTGCAAGAAAAACCTGCCTGATTGAAGTTCTCTTTTATTTTTTTTTAATTTTTAATTTATTCATTAACTGTACCTTTAATAGTAAAAAAGGGGATAATTTCAACTGTCTACTTCTCAATGTTTTAGCATTCAAAAACAAACTTGGGACAGAAGGAAATCATTCATATTGACCAATAAAAGAAAAACTGAAATTTTGCATGTTTTGTATGATAAAAGTGGACCACCTTTTAAAGTTTATTATCAAAATTATATAACTTAATTCTTAATTTTATTTTATAGATATATACACACATATACATATACATATATACATATTGTTCCTTCACTCAGGCTAGTGCGCTTTCTTTTTTTTTTTTTTTTTTTTTTTCTGTATTGTGCTCAGGCAATATAAGAGTTCTAGCACCTAGAGTGAGCCTTATGACAAGGCTGGCATGATGCTAGCTACTGACATATAAGACATTGAAATTTGAAGGCAATTTGAAGTTTGGACCAATGCCTTTTGTGGCAATTTTTATTTTAATTTGAACATTCTTTCTATAAGCATGTGTGCTGGTCATTACCAGAAGACAGTGAAAACTGTGGTTTGTCTGGTCATAGAACTTATTGTGTTTTTTGAATGCTAAACAAGGTTTAGAATGATGCTAGTTTTTGACATATATGACATTTGAATTTGAAGGTTCTATAGAAATTTGAACCAATGACCAATGCCTTTTGTGGCATTTTTTTTTTTTTAATTTGAACATTCTTTCTATAAGCATGTGTGCTGGTCCAACCTTCATTACCAGAGGACAGTGAAAACTGTGGTTTGTCTGTTCATAGAACTTATTGTGTTTTTTGAATGCTAAACAAGGTTTAGAATGATGCTAGGTTTTGACATATATGACATTGGAATTTGAAGGTTCTGATAGATATTTGAACCAATGCCTTTTTTGGCAATTTTGATTTTAAAAGGAACATTCTTTATGTAAACATCGCCACTGATTGAACCTTCATGAGACAGCCAAAATGATAAGAAACTAATCTGAATGCATTATTTTTGCCTTAAATTTTGGACCAATTCATTTTGTCCCAATTTTGATTTTAAAGGAAACATTATATATATATATATATATATATATATATATATAAACATAGCCACTGATTGAACCTTAATGAGACTGCCAAAACAATAAGAAATTTAGCTGAATGCATTATTTTGCCTTGAATCCATATCCTAGCTAGATGTCTTCTCTGATTTATGTGGTCAACCTAGTTCCAATTATATATGTAGTTTTAATTTGCAAATAATAGTTTTTTCTCTGGTTAATATTCTTGTAGGTATAAAACTGAGAATAATCAAAAGCTTGAGCCTATTGAGGAAGTGACTATTGAGGTAAGAACTGCAGATTTAGGCATGAATTTGTTTCCCTCTGTTATGGAACTTGGCACATTAATTGTTACTGCAGGTGAATGATGAGCATGTGGGGTTAGTTATGGAAGCTCTATCTCATAGGCGAGCTGAGGTTGCAGACATGGGTCCTGTCCCAGGAACTGTTGGTAGAACTAGATTGTCATTGACTTGTCCATCAAGGTCAGTTTTCTTGTTTCTTGTGAACATTTTGTTTGGGCTGTCAAAAGTGTGGTTTTTTTTTTTTTTGTTTGAGGGGTTGGGGGAATGTTGCTAAAGGAAGGAATGTCTTTTGGAAAATGAAATTCTTCTTCAACCCAGAATTACATTTTGAATGATGATATTTTCATGAACCAAGTATGCATGCATGTGCTTTCTTTTTCTTGGCAAAGAATTGAAATGACAAGGCCTCAATTATTTCTTGAAGAAATCTCTAGAATAAAACTATTTTATTTTTCTATATTTTTCTTATTACAATGCTAGAATTGCATGAAAATATATAGGCTACAGATTGAATATTCTCAGCCTTAAAACCCAAGATTTTCATGCATTAAAAGAGCTAATCAAAGGAGTAATTTACTCTTTACACATATAGGAAAATATCTAATGGATTTGGTGTAATTACCCAAATCACTTCTTATTCTAAAAATAGGAGACTTAGCTAAAAGAGACAAAGTCAACTAATCAAGTAATAATGAAGATTAGATTTCCACACTCCCCTTCAAGCTGGGTGGTAGATGCCAATCATGCTCAGTTTGGACTTCAAATTCTCGCAGTTGTTTTGAGAGAGCCTTAGTGAGTATGTTTGCAGTTTAGAGGCATGTGGGATTATAAACTATTCTAACAATTCCTTCCTTTATCTTCTCTTTGATGAAGTGACGATTAATCTCCACATGTTTAGTCCTATCATGATGAATAGGATTCTTTGCTATACTTATGGGAGCTTTGTTGTCACAGAATATCTTCATGGATTCTTCTGCAAAAACCTTTAACTCCCCTAGCAATCTTTTCACCCAAATTCCCTCACATATGCTATGAGACATAGCTCTAAATTCAACTTCTGCGCTACTTCTAGCTACCACATATTGCTTCTTGCTCCCCCAAGTAACCAAATTTCCCCACACATAGGTACAATAACCAGTAGTTGATCTTGGGTCAATAACGGATCTAGCCCAATCAGTATCAATGTAAATTTCAATATTTCGGAGTGATGTCTTCTTAAAAAATACTTTGTCAGAACTCTTCTTTAGGTATTGTAAGATTAGATACATAGCCTTCAAGTGTTCCTCGGTTGGGTTGTTCATGAATCTGCTTACTATGCTAACTGAAAAAAATCGATATCTGGTCTTGTATGAGAAAGGTAGATGAGTTTCCCAACAAGTCTTTGATATCTACCCTTATCTGTTGGTGGACTTTCTTCTTCCATTCCTACCTTATTCATTGTGTCTATAGGTGTCTCAGTAGGTTTGCATCCAAGCATTCCAGTTTCCTTCAGTAAGTTTGGGACATACTTATGCTATGAAACAGAGATGCCATTCCTTGAGCGAGCTACCTCCATGCCAAGAAAATATTTGAGTTGTCCCAAATCTTTGATTTCAAATTCTTTGGCTAGGAGGTTTTTTAGGTTGCTAATTTCTTCCACATAGTCTCCAGTAAGAATAATGTCATCCATATTGACAATAAGAATAGTTATTCTTCCTTTAGGTGAGTGGTCAAACATGGTGTGATCGGTTTGGCATTGTGAAAAACCATACTTCTTGACCACTCTTGTCTGTCTATGAAACATGCACATGGGGATTGTTTGAGACCATATAAAGACTTTTGAAGCTTGTATACCTTGTTACAATTGTCTTGGTTTTTGAATCCTAGAGGGATTTCCATGTAAACTTTTTCTTCTAGGTTGCCATTAAGAAATGCATTTTTGATATCTAGTTGGTGGAGTGGCCAATCTAGATTTGCTGCCAATGATAATAACACTCGAATTGAATTAAGTTTACCAATTGGAGCAAATGTCTCCTCAGAGTCAACCCCATAAGATTGAGTAAATCCTTTTGCAACAAGGGAAACTTTGAATCTGTTAATACTTCTATTTATATTGTGCTTAACAGTAAAAATTCATTTGCACCTAACTGGATTTTTCCCTTTGGGTAGTTTCTGAAATCTCCCATGTTTTGTTCTTTTCTAAGGCCTTGATTTTTTCCAAAACAACCATCTTCCATTTTGGTTGCATGAGTGCTTCATGAATATTATTGGGAATCTACATATTGTTTAGTGTGGTAATAAATGCCTGATAACTAAGTGATAAACCCTCATAAGAAACCACATTATAGATTGGGTGTTGATTACATGATCTCACTCATTTCTTTCGAGCAATTGGTTGATCAAGATCATCAAAAGATTCTGTGAGAAAACATTTATTTACAGCTGGTTGTAATATTATAATCTGTATATTTATATTTATATCTCTAGAATTAAGAATTTGTATCCTTAGAATTAAGGACAGAAAATTAGGATAGACAATCCCTCAATTAGTGGATCAGTTTTAAGAAGATTTAGTTTTATAGTTTACCCACTAGGTAGTTGTATATAAACCTAAGGTGCTTGTATAATTCTTAATGAGTAGTTTTTCAATATACATTCAGTTTTTCAGATAGTTTTATTTCTTAGTTTTTTTACACAGTATTAGAGTCCGAATTTTCTTCTATTGCCTTTTCCTAATTTGTTACATGGAAGGTTTTTCCATCTTCTCCTACACGTGGTAAGGGCCTGTTATAGTGGGTTATCCCACATCTAATAAATATCAAATATCCTGTAGTCTTCTTATATTCAAGTTAGGCCAATTGGTAGTGAGTTGATGCTTAACATGGTATCACTTTTGAAGAAAGTAAACTATTTTTTACTCAATCTTATCTTCAGGGGGAGACTTCATTCATGGAAGATAAGGATTTTTTTTGCTTGATTTGTCTTCCTCTTCAACATTTTCACCCTTTAATTCTTCTGAGTCTAAAACTATTTCTTTTGAGTCCAAGTCAAACATTGAATTTGAGTCTGAACCCATTCCAAACATAGAAGATGTGACAAAGGATAATATTGTTCATGATTTCATGAATGAATTACAGGTGTACTCAAGAAGGAAAGTTCTAGATCCTGAACCAATATAAGTCCAAGAACCTGATCCTAACTCTGGAAATGAGGTAACTACAATCTTTGACTCTGTTTCTCAAAATGAGCATGAATCTCCTAAAACTGACTAGTAATTATGATTTGTCTATTGCCATTAGGAAAGGAACCAGAGAATGTACTAAGCATCCACTATACCCAATTTCTAATTTTGTGTCATTTGAAAAATTTTCATCGTCCCACAAAAATTTCCTTGTGAGCCTAAACACTATTTCTATTCCAACTACATTATCCGAGGCATTATCTAGTGAGAAATGAAGGCAAGCCATGAAAATAGAAATAGAGGTCTTAGAGAAAACTAAGAGATGAGAATTGGTAGAGTTGCCTAAAGAAAAAAATTCAGTTGGGTGTAAATGGGTTTTTATTGTAAAATACAAGGCGGATGGTACTGTTGAAAGGTATAAAGCCAGGGTGGTGGCTCAGGGCTACACAAACTTGTGGAGTGGATTACCAAGAAATTTTTGTTCTAGTTGCCAAGATGAATACAATTAGGATTTTGTTATCATTGGCGGCAAATTACAATTGGCAGCTTCAACAATTTGATGTAAAGAATGTTTTCTACATGGTGATTTGGAAGAAGAAATATATATGAAGGTTCCACTAAGATGTGGAGGTCATCTAGAAACAAACAAAGTATGCAAGCTGAAAAAGGCTTTATATGGCCTTAAATAGTCTCCTAGGGCTTGGTTTGGGAGATTTGCCAAAGTGATGCTAGCAATGGGATATAAGCAGAGTCAAGGGGATCTCATATTGTTTATCAAACACTTTGATTCAGGGAGAGTCACAGTTCTATTAGTGTATGTTGATAATATAATTGTAATAAGAGATGATGACAAAAAGAAAGAATCTTTAAAATAGTGTTTGGCTAGAGAATTTGATATAAAAGAGCTAGGGAGATTGAAGTACTTCCTAGGAATTGAAGTAGCTCACTCATGGCATGGGATTTTCATCTGACAAGAGAAATATGTGATGGATCTTTTAAAGGAAATTGGGAAGTTTGTATGTAAAGTTGTAAATACTTCTATAGATCCTAGTCATAAACTTGGAGAAGCTAATGAAGAGGCTGCTATAGATAGAGAGATGTACCAGAGATTAGTTGGAAGACTCATTTATCCTTCACATACTAGACTTGATGTAGCATATGCTGTGAGTGTGATAAGTCAATTTATACATAGTCCTAAAGAAGTGCAGCTACGGGCTGTCTACCATGTATTGCACTATTTGAAGGCCGATCTTGGGAGAGTTATTTTATTCAAAAGAAATTTGAGGTTGGTTCTAGAGGCATATATAGATGCGGATTATGTAGGTTTAGTAACTGATAGAAGATTCTCGTTAGGCTACTGCACTTTGCTAGGTAGTAATCTTGTGACTTGTGGGAGTAAAAAACAGAATGTGGTGGCAAGATGCTAAAGCAGAGTTCAGAGTGATGGCTTAAGGAATTTGTGAACTACTATGGTTAAAGATTATCCTAAAAGAGTTGAAGATCAAGTGGGATGGACCAATGAGACTTTACTGTGATAACAAGTCTGCAATAAGCACTGCATACAATTCTGTGCAACATGATGGAACAAAACACATTGAAGTAGATCGACATTTCATAAAAGAGAAACTAGACAGTGAGTTGATTTATACACCATATGTATCAATCAAGGGTCAACTTGTAGATGCGTTGACTAAAGGTCTCAACAGTGCAACATTTCAAGAAATTATTTCCAAGCTGGGAATGGAAAACACCTATTCACCAGCTTGAGGGGGTGTGTGGGAGAACATTTATTTACAGTTGGTTGTAATATTGTAATTTTATTTTTAGAATTAGGTATTTGTATCCCTAGAATTAAGAATAGAAAATTAGGATAGACAATCCCTCAATTAGAGGATCAATTTTAGGAAGATTTAGTTTCCTAATTTATCTACTAGTTAGTTGTATATAAACCTAAGGTGCTTGTATAATTTTTAATGAGTAATTTTTCACAGTTTTATTTCTTAGTTTTTCCACAGATTCAATTGAATCAAATTCAGTAAGAGTATTACTTGTGTTGGTTTCATGTATTTCTGCAATTGGTTCAGATTTGTGGTTTTGCTTTGAAGGTGTACATTAACCTAGATCCTTTTGATTTTGATGTCTTCTTGAATAGACAATCAATTCGTTGTTTGTTTTCCCTTGTGTGGACTTTGGGCTTGGAGGATCTGGTTGGATGTGTTGGAGTTGAAAAGGAGTTGGAGGATCTAATTGGATGTTTTGGACATGAAAGGGAGTTTGAGAAGATGGTTTTGGTAATAGGATTTTCCCAAAGTTGATATTCTTGTGTGATTGGATTCTCCCCCTGAATGGTAGTTTTGGGAAAATAAGGTTGATTTTCCAAAAAGGTAACATTCATGGAATGGTAAAATCTTTTTGTTATTGGTGAGTAACACTTGTATCCTTTTTTATTCGAGGATTATCCAAGAAATATGCATTTGATGGATTTGGGATCTAATTTGCTTTGGTTTTGTTGACTGGCAAGAACAAATGTAGTGCATCCAAACACTTTAATGGGAATAGATAAGATGATTCGAAGGTGAGGATAGGAACCGAGAATGGATTGGCAAGGGCTTTGAAATTTCAGGATTTGAGAAGGCATTTTGTTTATAAGATATGTAGCAATTAGCACAGCCTCACCCTAAAAATGCTTAGGTACATGGGCAGCCATCATGAGGGATCTTGCAACTTCCAACAAATGTCGATTCTTTCTTTCAGGAACACCATTTTGCTGAGGAGTGTCGACACATGAGTGTTGATGAATTATACCATGTTTCATTAGATATGATCCAAGAATTTAATTGTAGTATTCTTTCTCATGAGGGATCTTGCAACTTTCAACAAATGTCGATTCTTTCATTTAGCAATGCCATTCTATTGAGAAGTGTCGACACATGAGCTTTGATAAATTATACCATGTTTCATTAGATATGATCTAAGAATTGAATTGTAGTATTCTCTCCCATTGTCGGTTCTCAACACTTGGATTTTGGTTTTGAATTGAGTTTGGTTCATATTGTTGAAGTTTTGGAATAGTTGGCCCACTTTTGATTTTTCCTTCATGAGGATTACCTAAGTAACCCTGGTGTGATCATCAATAGTTGTGACAAACCATCTGGAGCCAGAATATTATTTACTTTGGAGGGACCCCAAATGTCATTGTGTATCATTGAAAAAAGATGGGATTAGTTGTAAGGTTGATTAGGATATGTGATACGAGTATGTTTGGATAGTTGGCAGACTTCACATTGAAAGTTAGGATTTTGATTGAATAATGAGGGAAACAACCTTTTGAGGTACAAGAAATTTGGATGACCTAACCGATAGTGGCACAATATGATAGTGCTATCTTTATTATTACTAGAGGATGAAGCCACACAAGAGGTTTTTTGATATTTTCTTTCAAAATCATTTGCTCTTAGGATATAGTCCTGCACACATCTTAGGATTGCCAATCATCTTCCTTGAGTCCAAATCTTGAAATTCACATATATTTGGAAGAAATTTAGTAATATACTTAAGGTCTCTTGTAAGTTTGCTTATAGATAGTAGATTGCAACTTGGATTTTGGACAAATAGAACATAATCAAGTGTTATCTCTTTGGAAATAATAACAAAACCTGTTGGTTACTTTTGAAAATGACTCATCAACAATTCGAATTGTGAAGTTTTCATGACATGGGTTGTATTTACTAAATACAGATGCATCCCCAATCATATGGTATGAAGCTCTTAAATCCACAATACATGAATTTGATTTCTCTAGTTTTACACTCAAGGCCTTTAGAAAATTACCTTTTTGTGCTAAAGAACCTGTTTGAATAGAAGTGGTAATGTTCTGCAGTGATTGGGAAATGCTAGCTCCGGGGATAGAGGTAACCTATGACGTCGGGTTCTCTTTTCAGCTGACCATGTTGGACTCCAAGTGAAAATTTTCAAAGGTTTAGATTGTGCTTTGATACCATGAAGAAATCTCTAAGGGGGTGTTTAGTTCACGGAATCGTAGATTCCAAAGGAAAGTGTGATCCTTGGGAAAATGCGATACTCAAGGTTTTCTTCCATTTTTAGGGTATCCTGTGTTCAGATTCACTCGTTTGGTTAGGGGGAATCCACATATATTAAATCTTGAATAATTACTATAATCTCCTTGGCATATATGATGTTGGCTTAAATAATCCAATTTTTAATTAAAGGGGATTCAAGGCGTTTTTGGCCAGAAAATGTCTTAATAATCCTTAGAAAAAATTGAATGGTGTTATTCATTGCATTTATGGCTAAAATCGCTTTGAATAATCCCCTTCATTTTTTAGAGGGGAATATTCAAGGTGTTTTTGCCCAAAAAACGCATTGAATAATCTCTTACAAAAAATTGAATAGGGTTATTCAAGGCGTTTCTGGCAAAAAATGCCTTCAATAGTCCCTTTCAATTTATATGAAGGGATTATTCAAGGCGTGTTTGCCCAGAAAACACCTTGAATATTCCCTTACAAAAAATTGAATGGAGTTATTGAAGGTGTTTGGCCACAAACACCTTGAATAACCACATTCAATTTTTTGTAAGGGATTATGAAAGGTGTTTTTCATGCCAAACACCATATATAAACCAAATTTTTTACCAGCAACTTTTCTAGACATGCTTTTCAAAATGGTAACGGTTATTTCCCAATTTTTTAGTTACGTCAAATTTGAAAATAGTGCTACTTCTCCCCTCGGAATCCTAGAATACCACAAGGAAAGGTGAGTTTTTGATCCTGAACTTTAGGCACTGTTGGAAATCTGTTAGTTTCCCCTAAATCAGTTTACCTTGAACCAAACGTTGGAATCAAATACCCAACGGTAAGATTCCGGGAGAAAATGTGTGGATTCCCTCGAACCAAACGCCCCTTAAAATAAAACTTTTTTATTCTTCTATATTTTTCTTATTACAATACTAGAATTGCATGAAAATATATAAGCTAAAGACTGAGTGTTCTCAACCTTAAAACCCAAAATTTTCTTGTATTCAAATAGCTAATCAAAGGAGTAATTTACTTTCTACACATAATAGGAAAATATTTAATGGATTTTGGTGTAATTACCCAAATCACTTCTTATTCTAAAATTAAGAGACTTAACTAAAATGGACAAAGTCAACTAATCAAGTAATAATAAAGATTAGATTTTCACATTTTTTTTAGTGATTTCTTGAAATATGTGCCATATATTGACAAAGAATGGGGTGGGGAATTTACAAGTAATTGAAATAAAACAAATGGGAATTACTGATCAAAGAGTATAATGTCATTGGAGGAATAAAGTACTAATATTTGGTTCCCCTAAAGAAAAAAAGTTAAGAACTAATCGATACATGATAGTGCATCAATAGCCTGGTTAGATGAAGTTTTTCCTCTCTGGAAGTGAAGGGTTAAGATGATATTTTGGTCTAAGGAAAGGTGACCTTTTAGTATGTAATTTCTGCAATAGTTGACTAGTTGATTAAGTTTTAGTGATTCCAGGGTATTTTAATTTTTGTCTTTCTGAATGCTTAACCAAGGTCTGCTGGGTCTTATTTTAGTTTTTGGAGTAACTGAAGATTTAACTTTTTCAATCATTTGAGTTAGGTTTCAAAGTCTAATGATTTAAGGAGTCCTAATCCAAGTAACAAAAATAGGTATTAGCTTCATTTACATCTTTTT
Organism: Durio zibethinus; assembly: GCF_047325235.1. Taxonomy (NCBI): domain Eukaryota; kingdom Viridiplantae; phylum Streptophyta; class Magnoliopsida; order Malvales; family Malvaceae; genus Durio; species Durio zibethinus. The sequence continues at coordinate 15,437,003 of NC_143171.1, forward strand.
GTATTGCCAGACTTGGCACAGATCAAAATGTCAGTTTTTAAGAATTCTTTGAGAGTACATGATTGGGACATTGAGAATTCCTATCTTCTTCTCTTGCTGCTACAGTGTTCTTGGCTTACAGTTAACAGTGGAGAACCTTTTCCTTTAAACTAGTGTGCATCTCTTATTTGCCACCTAAACACATTTCATATCTAGTGCTCAGTTTAATCTCTAAGCAGGACTCTGAAAAAACGGAATACTCGGTGAATCCCCTCTTGTTCTTACTGCATGAACATTTAGTATTAGAAATGAATAAATTCTTTTGTTATCTCTTAATCAGTTAGGAAAAATTCCCATTTAAATGTAATTTACATGATTCCATAACCAGTCATTCAAGATTGACAACTGTCAATACAAACAATATTCAAGTTCCAACTGTAATTCTTGTGCCATATTTTTTTCATTTTAGTTCCCACCTGCTAAATCCCCCAATTCCGCAGCTAAATCTTATTGCTTTTTCTGCCCAGAAATTTTGTCAACCTTTTCCTTCAGTGTCAGCCTTCTTTTGATATATAATCTCCCTTGCTACAAACCTTTAGTGATTCCTAAACCATCACCGTGATTTCTACCATAGTCCTATCGAAAATTTCTCCAACGTTTCAACATTAGCCCAGCATTAACCCCAAGTAGGCAGAATTCCCCAAATCTTGTCCTATATAAACTTGAGAGTAAAATGAAAAAAAATGAAAATGATTACTAAAAATATAAGATTTAACATTAATTAATAATTGGAATAGCAAAACAAAGATGTTGCAATATTTACTAAGGTTTCTCCATTGTGCTCATGGAATGTTATAAAAATCATACCCATTCTGCTGTATTGATGAATTAAGACAATTTCTTTTACTGCCAAAAGCTAAAGAATGATGGTCGAAACAATCCATTCATGGAAATTAGAGCAGGATGTGATCTTTCATAATACATCTTGCAATATAGAAGTTTAGCCATTGGGTTTTTGTCTTGATTGAATGCACTCCACTGTAAGAGGGTGTAGTGTGAGATCTTGTGGGCCAATCCATGTGATGGGCAACAGAATATAATAGAAGTACAAACAACTTGCAGTAGTCAAGGAGCTAGATGGATTTGATTCCAGGATATCATGTTGCGAAGAAGGGCATGTTGTTAAATTAATGTTGACTAGGGTGGGGATGGTGGTTCAATTCTACCATAGTTTATCTAATTAGGTGTTTTTAATTTGAAAAATGATTAGTTTTCCTCTCTCTATATTTGTGATTATTGCAAATGATGATAGCGTGGGAGTAGTTGAGCAGATTATTATAATCACTCAATGAAGGCATGTATAAGAAGCTGGGAAGCACGGACATGTTGGAACCTATGCGTATTGATGTCTGACATGGACACACTGCTGGCATGTCATTATATGTACGAGACACGTTGAGTCATGACAAAAAAAAGTTTGGACAAGGTCAAGACATGGTGATGGACGTGTTGGGACACGGTGATGGACACGGTAGTGGGAGGAAAGTGGAGGCGGTGCTAGCTGTTTTAGGTGGCAGAAAACAGTAAAAAGCGGGTGGAGGCCACAGGTTTTTTTTTTTTTTTTTGGTAGATCTAGGTTTTTCTAATTATTTTTTGGGAAATCTAGTTGGACAGGAGAAAGAGGAGGTTGAGAGAATTTTTTTTTTTTTTGAAGAAAATAGCTGTTGGCTGATGGTGGTCGGTGACGGTGGTAACATGCCTGAATCTTCGTTGGGGCGGTGGTTGGTAGTAGAGTGTTTAGAGAGAAGTGAGATGGTGAAAGAGGCTAGAAAGAGTGGGGGAAGGAAAAAGTGAAACAAATAAAAACTTGGATATTTAAAAGCATCTAAACAGTATGTTTTGGGAAGGGAATAAAGTGAAAAAGAGGAAAAAAGAAGAATAAGTGGGAAGGAGGAAATCTTTAAAACTTGAGATAGCACTATTAGCTAAGGGAGTGGTGACCGCTTGATCTGACCTAATTAGTGCTTCTCATGTGTGACCGACCGACAGTGGCTCCATACTGGTAACAAAACTAGATAACCAAGCTAAAGGAATTGTTGATTTATGGTTCTTAGCCGATGAGAAAGGATAATGAGTACAGGAAAGGAAATGAACAAGTTTGATCGTGAGAGTGCCATCCCATGACCATCTCACTCAAGCTATATGAGGTCTTTGGTAGTCTATTCTCTCTTCCCTCCCTATGGAATCGAGGACTACCTCCAACCTCTACATCACTCATGTGCAATATCGATTACCCATGAGTTGTTTCCTTTCCTGTTCTTTACACTGAGAGTGTCCCTTACCCAAGATAGATAGAATATAAAAAAATTAGAAAAAGAAGGAAGAAAAAGAAAAGAAAAGAAAAGAAAAAAAGGAAAAAAAATGAAATTATTTAGTAAATTTAGTATTTTATAATCTATTCGAATTAAAAATTAAGTTAATCAAATTGTAATTATGTTGATTGATTTTTTTGTACATATTTTTAATTTTGTTTATAAATTTATTTTATTTTTCTTTTACACAAACCTTTAATTGCTTTCTAATTGTTTTTAATTTTTATTCATATAAAAAATTTATGGATAAAAAAATATATAAAAAATATCTTTTAATGTAGTGTCCTACCGTATTTGTGTCCTCATTTTTAGAAATTGTCGTGTCGTAATGTTTGTGACGTGTCGTATATGTGTTTGTATCCGTGCTTCCTAGATAAGAAGAGATGATGTGATTGTTTCTTTCGTAAAAATTCTATCTGAATGCTGTTTTGTTTGGCTGATTTTACAGTAAGAATCAAGGAAAAAATTTAATTTATCCTTTTATTTTGTATGTCAGGGGCCTCGTTGGTTACAAAAGTGTCTTCAGCAGTGATTCACGTGGAACTGGATTTATGCATCGTGCTTTTCTAAGTATGCATTTCTGCTAGAGATACTTCTCTTTCCTTTTCTTTTGTCTTGTTTTCCATGTCCATTGCATCATGTTGTCATGTCATGATTCTCTGAAAGCAAAATCTTTTGGTTGTCTACAAATAGAGATTGTCTGTTCCCTCTTTTTGTTCCACTAATGATAACATATTGAATGAGCTTGTGCTTTCTCTGCTTATAGATCTGTATGTATCATCTGTGCTGTAAAAAAAATTAAAGAAAAGTTTTCAACCTGCATGCCATATTTCATGTAAATGTTGTAAACCAGTGAGATTCTTGTTATCTTGTGGATAGTGTTGAAAACATATTAGGAACATGATTAAATTTGAGGCAGCTTATCTTAAGGAATGGGATTATTATTCTACCAGACACTGGTGGTGGAATTTTTAAACTCCACAAATGCAGTTAGATGGTTTTTATTTGTCCATTTAATAATTAATTAATTTATTAATTTTCTTAAATATGTTCTAATGGAACATGTATCAACCCTTTTGCTGCTTGTGAAATTTAAAAATTGCACCACTGGTGTATAAGATAATTTTCCTTGTTAGGTTATTATTCTATACACTGACAATAGAATTTTTAAACATCATGAGATGGATTAGATGGTTTTTATATGTCCATTTAATAATTAATTAATTAATTTTCATAAATATACCTAATGGGACTCTCTAACAGCTGCTTTTGGAGTTTAAAAAACTCCATAGCTGGTGTACAAGAAAATTTTCCTAGTCTCATTCACACTTTCCACAATTTGTTTTTTGTAGCATATGAAAAATATCGAGGTCCTCTCGGAAATGTCAGGAAAGGAGTATTGGTAAGTTTCCCTAATGCTTTCTTGTGATTTAAGTACCATGATGTTTTCTATAAGTGTAGTATAATTCCATTGTGCTTGTTTAGACAAACCAAAAGCTTCTTTAAATGATGTTTCTTTTGTGGATAGAAATGATTGATGAAAGTAAAAAATTCAAGAGGAAGACATTTTTTCATAAATTCAACATTTGTAATCTTTTATAGCATCAAGGATACAACCTTCATCAGATGTTAGGTTTTGAAGAACTTGTTCTGCAATACAATTTAATATAGTTTGATTCAACATACTGGAGTTGTACAGTGTAGTTTTGTACTACACTCAGGTGCTGATGCAGCAGGTCTTTCTTACTTCTTGCTGTGTTCTAGCTATAGAGTGTGCTGCTTGTAAGGAACACCCTAGCATGAGCATAATTTCCATTATTATCTATATTCATAAGATTTGACTAAGTTTCATGGTGGTTGTAGACTGCCATCTTCTGTTATCTAGGCTCACTACTGGCTATAAGAAAGAAACTCATGCAGCTGGACTTTATATTCCTCTACCTTAATGAAGAAAAATTAAGATGTGAAATTCTGAAATTGTTTATCTGAACCTTGTGTATATGTTTGTGGTTTTTTTTGAGTGATACAATCTGATGTCAAGGGGAACTAATTAGGCATTGCCTTCAATTGACAAGGAAGTCATGTATTCCATTCGGATCATTTCGATATTGAGAAACGCACAAAACTTAACTTAAACATTCACATTTTTCATTTAATTGAAACCCAACTGAATAAGGACAAAAACCAAACAGCATCTTACTGAATTAGGTTTAGTTTCAGTTTCAGTCATGTCTGAATTTTTCTAAAAAATATCAATGGAATTCAAATCATAGGAATATCTTTAATAAAATATTGCAGGATGAAATGAAAAAAACAATGGATTTAGTTGGGTCTTGCTGGATTTTGGTAGATGTAGAAAATATCAATGGAATTCAAATCCTAGGAACATCTTTAATAAAATATTACAGTCAAAATTGCATGATGAAATGAAAAAGAAAATGGATCTAGTTGGGTATGGCTGGATTTTGGTAGATCTGTTTTGATTAGAAGTTTCAGAGATAAAAAATGAAATAAAACAATTAAACATGAATTTTGAAAGGAGAAAGAAAGAGACATGTACAGCTACGCTTGCAGGAGAAAGGAGAGAAGAAAGACGACATGCAGTCTGGACTATCTACAAAAGCTTGTCTTTAGGCTTAAATTTAGGACTGGGTAGGATAGGCTCTGGAGTGTTGCATGGTAAGTATCACGTTTAACCATTGGAATTTGAGAATTACAGGCACTAGATAGGATGTATATTGTCCGCTTCAGGTTTTTCTGAGTATTAAACTGCATGAACTGAACTGAGCTGATATCCTACATGGCTCTTCTTGGAAAGTTTGAAACCAAACCATTTATTCATGAATACTGGGTCCGAACCAAATATATGGTTCGGTTTTTTTCTTTTTCAGTTTTCTGGGTTTTTTTTTTTTTTTTGGCAAAGCCCTAACAAAGCTATTCCAAGCTAGAATGTGTTTGCAAGTGTGCAAACATTTGTGGCTAGGTGAGCATGTGGATTTTTCATGGGTCTAAGAAGCTATAATAGGAATTTGTTAATTATTACATGTCCCCTTGCAAGACAGCAAAGCCTAGTTACTTAAAAAAATGCATGCTTCTAGTTTCTACCAAAAAATAATCATTTATGATTGGATTAGGCACATCTTAGACTCCGCTTGAAATAGTGGATGAATACATTCAACGGAGGGACATATTTTGAATAATAAATTAGAAAAAGAAAAGTCATCATTATTAAGTAGAGCTGAGAAAGTCTCTATACTAAAAAAGGTGTAAATGAGGGAATCATAATTGTATGGGTTGCTTATAAAGTTCATAAGTAATAGCTTTAATTTGTGATGACACCCTTATTTCTTAATAGAGGAAGAAGAATGTTGCTTAAAAACTGACATGGACAAAACTTAATACAATGGACAAGTAGTCATTGAAAATTTTATAGGCATATTACATCCTGTTTGGCATTCACTATACGCTATGACTGTTAGAATTCTAGCTTTTAGGGTAATCAGACAATAATTACTGCTTTGAAAATTTTATACACCAAAATGCATATAATTGCTTCTGAATAATTACTTATTGTTTCCCCTAAGCAGGTATCAATGGGTTATGGTACAATCACAGCATATGCTTTGATGAGTTTAGAAGCTCGTGGAACTCTTTTTGTGACTCCGGGGATGGAGGTTGTTTCATAGTTCGATTACTAATTGTGCAACTTGCTTATTTGCCTCTGCATGGTCCTAACTCCCACAAGTTACTAGCCTTCCAATGGGTGATATTATTATTATTATTATTAACTTTTCTAAAAATTCAATCGGTAGGATTTTGCAATTAGAGATAATACTTTCCAGCCCACTCACCTTCTATAACCACAGTTGAACCCAGGACTCTGCACTTATTTTAGGAACACGATAACCATTAGGCTACATGCTAATTTCTGTACCACCTATATTTCCCTGTTATAGGTCTATTCTAAATGAACCCTTGTGTATTTTAACTGATGTTCAAGTTGACAAGTCTATAACACTACAATTAATAGTATTAGACACAAAATTATAACCAGACAATAGATACCTTGTTGATGATGCTGCTTGGTTAAAAGTAGGACTCACCTTCCTTTGTGTATGAGAATGGCATGACAGTTTGGTCTCTATTTTCTAGTTAGTAATTCACAATAAATACATAGGTTTAAGTATACATGCAAACATATATATACATATTATGCTTCTTGGACTCGGGTGAGTATTGCATACGAGTATATATCTAGTATGCTCATTTTCCAAAGTTATTCCATATATTTGGAGGGTCGGATTTCCATACTTGTGTCTAGATATTTGTCAACAAATGTACTTCAGGAAAATGAAGAGTCGAAGCAACATATATATATATATATATATATATATATAGTTTGAGGATGGCATTGTAGCTTTGTCTTCTATTTTCTGTTTTAGTATTATATAGGCTAAAAAGTTAAAAAAGCTCTTGAACTATAATTAAAAAAAATCTAAACCTCTATTTTTTTATTGCAATTAACCAACCCTTCTAACATCTTTTTGCATCCAATTAAGTCCTTATTTGGATGAAAAAGGTAACACCGTTAATTTTTTTGCTAACTAAAATAAATTTCTTATGACATCAATAAAATAAATTAAAAATTGTCGTGTGAAGCAATTAATATTCTTTATTTTCTCTTCCCCTCTCTTTTTAAGATTCATCTAAGGTTTCAGTTGACTATAGTTCTGATGATGATTGATTAAATTTTGTCACATGATTAGATTCTGTCAATTTAAGGATTCAATTGAGTAGAAATAAAAGATTAAGGACCTCATTAATTGTAATAAAATGTTCGGGGCTTATAGTTCAAGGACATTTTTGACTCTTTACCGTAATGTATATATTGTTTTTCAAATAATTGAGGCACACTTTGTAAATTTATTAATTAAATGTGGTTTGCATTTGTATAGAGGTGGCAATTAGGCATGTTGGGTCAGGATCAGGTAATGAATTTCATGTCATTTAAGGTTTGGGTCACTTCGGATATGGGTCATGTTTGGTTAGGGTCACCCCGGGTTTCAAATCTAGTTGGTTCATGTAGTAGAAAATTAGATCATTTTAAAACTAATTTATACTATTATATTTATTATGTTTTAGTTGAATTGAAGTTTAAATAAGAAAAAAAATATTTATTGCTTAGTTTAAGTTTTGTGGTTTGGGTTTTTGAGGTTTGTGTTGTTAACTTTTAGACTAAAAACACATTGAATTGAGTTCTGGTTGGGTAGACTCTTTCAGGTTCATGCCAGCTCTACTTCGTTAAAACACTAATTATTGTTTATTTGTTGGCTTGCAGACATATGATGGCATGATTGTTGGTGAACATTCACGTGATACAGATCTCGATGTAAGAAAAGATGGAGCTCCCCTGCAGCACACGATGTTTTGTTTATGGATGACTGACCCTTTTGCAATTACTACCTTATTGCAGGTGAATCCAGTCAGGAGTAAAGAACTTACAAATATTCGTGCTGCTAGCAAGGATGAAAATGTGAAACTATCTCCTCCAAGACTTGTACGTCATTGTCTACTATTGACATAACTTGGTTTTGTTTCCTCTTAAGTTCGTTTCATCATTTATTTGTCGACCGTTGACACACATCGCACTGCATTTTATTGCAAGGAACAATGTTTCTTTTATTTCCATGTTTAATCTGGGCTCTTCTTGCTGGTAAGGTGCTGGAATGCACCCAGATTGGTCACAGTAGGATGTCATCAAAGAATCTTGACGGATCACTTAGATCTTTTTAGAATCCTTCCCAAAATAATAGTGACACTTGTGTGTCAGTTTTGGCCTTAGTTCAAATCAATCAAGCTGCTTTATGGAACATTTTAAAAGCATTTGTAACATGATAAATCAAACATCATTTCAGCTTTGCATTTGACTTGTGACATTTGAATGCACTTGTGTCCAGATGACTCTCGAAGAAGCCATTGGTTATGTTGCTTCTGATGAGCTTATAGAGGTAAGTTACTCTTGACATTGATGTTCTGATTTAAGACTGACTGAGATATCTGATACCATAGTAATTGAGATGCAGGTTACACCAAAGGCCATCCGATTAAGGAAGAGATATCTGGATGTTAACAAGCGCAAAGCCATGAGTAAAAGGCCAAAAGGCTGAGTCTTTTCCTAATATACAATTTTGTAACTTAAAGTGTACCCTATTCTTTAGTTGGCATTCCATAAATTTATTTATAGAATATCAACGACATTTTTATTTTTGTTGACAATAAGGAGCAGTGGGGAGTTGATGTTTTATTATTTGTGTAATTTCCATTATTTTAAAGCAAAATAAATTTGTGCAACATTCCTCATCTCTATTAAAGCAAGGAAAATAGTTTTCATTTTTACTTCATCCTTGTTTTTACCAAATATACTTTTTTGAAATGTGATTTTAATGTCACTATTACATCTCCAAAATCATTATACAGTTCGTCGCCACAATTATTTTCAACCATCCGATTGAAGGCTTACCCTAAAACACACCCACGTGGGATTTAATTGGTCCCAAATGTCAAATGTGTTTTTCCATTGAGTTGAAAAAGCTTGAAAATATGAATAGAATAAAGTACTATATTAAACTTTAGAAAAATAAGTATACTACCATATGATTGAGAAAAGAAAAAAACAAAAGCGAGATGAGGTATTATTATCTTCTTATGCTCATATAGTATACAAGTAGAGAGAGAGAGAGAGAAAGAGAGAATGGAGCATCCATACCCGCCGAGGGAACTGCAATTGCTTGGATTTGCCCCCCTCTTCCTCTATTATCGTCTCATTCTTACCGTCTTTGCTCCTCAACTCGCACGTCTAGCTACCCTATAGTTTGCCCTCTTTCTCTTAGTTCTTCTAAAGCCTTTTACGCTGCAAATCCCAATCATTCATTAAAAGTGCGCTTTTCACTGCATATTTTATGGAGTTCCTGTTTGCGGTTAATGTTATAGAAGGTGTTTAAATTATTTAGAAATATTTAATATAATATTTAAAATTTAAAAATATTTTAAATTAGTATTTAAAATATAAATGTGTTAAGAACGAAATATTCATGTTAAACGTGATTAATTTTAAATGATGACGCATGATGGATAATATTAGTTAATAAATTTATAACTCGAATATCATATTAAAAATTTTTAAAATTTAAGTATCAAATTAAATACATTAATCCTTATGTTTATGGAATGTTTGGTTTTGACTATGTCTTCATTTATTAGCTAAGCTAATTGTTAAAAATATAGTGGTATACATAGATTTGACGATTCGTATATTTGTCATATAAAATATTAAAATTTATGTATTCATATCATATTTTATATAAAAATTACGTGTTATAATTCGTGTCGATATAAAAATATAAAATATAAATATTTTTATTTTGTTAAACCTAAAATATAATTATTATTAAAATTTTGAATCATATTATTTTCATGTTCTATATTTATATTGTATTTGTATCATATTTTAGATTGTTAAATTAAGTATACGTCTATTAAGAGACTGAAACTAGATATGTTAATAATAATACATTCCTTTAGCTAAGTAATTGTGTCATGATCAAACTAGATATGTTAATAATAATACATTCCTTTAGCTAAGTAATTGTGTCATGATCTCCTTTAGCTAAGTAATTGTGTCATGATCTGCGCACTAATCTAGAATAATACATTCCTTTAGCTAAGTAATTGTGTCATGATCTGCGCACTAATCTAGACTTAAGAGGTTCGATCCAAGTTAAGTGACAATGCCAGTTGAAGTCTCGCCCATAACATTTGGATCCCACCCAAACTGATTAAAATTGTTTGTAAATTATTATTGATTAGAAGAGATATGGAAAATAAAGCGTCTTCACCCTCTCTTTGGTCGGGTTAGTTTTTAAGGTATCGTAAACTTATTGGTTTCATTTTAGATAATGATTTGCTATAGCAGGGAGATCGCGCAACTTATTAAAACTTGATAGATGGCTAATGTGCTGGTGGGCTTCCACGGGAATTACATGATTCTCCAGGGCTATTTTACTTTTTCTCCTAAATTCTACAAAGACAATATTGGATTTATTTAGATGAAGTTTGTAAGTTTCTTTTACCTTGTTTTGTTTAATAATGATAAATATGTATGTGTGTGTGTGTGTATATATATATATATATATATATATATATATATACTTGTTATAATGTGTAAATTTGAAAATTTGATTATTAGACACAAATATGAAGTCGTCATCAATAGTTTTTATTAGGTATAATTAATTACTTAATTTATTTTATTTTATTTTAAGGAGATCTTAAGTTTGACTTAGATTCTTTAAAAGAATAATTTCTAATCTACAAGCTAGGTCAAGTATAAGAGTATGGTTATGTGTAGTGAAAATTATAGTACTCCCACAACATTCATTCAAAGGATAATACAAGTTGATTTTATGTTATCCATAATCTCAACATTTTGAGAAAAACATCTTAAAATAATTTAAATATTAAAAGTTATTTTTAAATTATTCCAATAATTTGGTAACAATTTAACAATATTTTCTCACCTCATGAATATTTAAAAAAACTCTTGTCTCTCTTGGAGAGGCTTTTTGTTTGAATTCATTAAAATTTCAAAAATCAATTTTAAACTCATAAAATCCTTTAATATGTTGGTAATATTTTATGAATTAATTTTTAAAAATTATTTTCAAACTTATAAAATGTTTCAATAGCTTGGTATGATTTCATATATTTAATTTTCAAAAATTATTTTTAAACATCATAAAATTTTCAATAGTTTGGTAAGGTTTCATGAATTTAATTATCAATTATTTTTAAATTTCATAAAATCCTCCAATAGTTTTGTCAGATTTCATGAATTTATTTTTAAAAATTAATTTTAAATCTATAAAATCAACTAATAGTTTGATAAATGTTCATGAATTTAATTTTCAAAATTTATTTTTAAATACATGAAAATCCTTCAAAATCTTGGTTAAATTTATCTTAAAATTAATTTTCAAAACAATTAAATTTCAACCTAATGAAAATTTTCAATATATTGATAGGATTTTTATTTTAATATTCAAAAAATTATTTTTTAAACCAATGAAATCTTACAATATATTAGTAAGATTTTTATGAGTTTAATTTCCAAAATCATTGTTAACTTCAATTAATTTTTAAAAAATATTATTAATTCAACTAAATAAAAAATAAATATAAGATATAAAATTTACTAAATCCAGCTTGGTTAATGGCTTGGTTCGACTTGATCAACGCAATTAATGGTTTGGAGACAGCTAGCCCATAGCTCAGGTGCCCAACTTGCCCATTACTTGAAATTGGCATAGATCATGACTAAAAGTTGGCTTGGTTAAAGGCTTAGAGATTCAGGTTGGTGCATAGATTTCGAGTTGGGTCACAAGTCAATACACTAGTCTTTTGTGCCAACATGATGTCATTTGCTGCTTCTTTAAAGATAAAAAAATTTAAAATTTTATTTATTTTCTTTTTTTCCTCTCTCTCTTCAAATTTTTTCTCTGCCATCTCTCTAACTTGATTGTCAAAAAACTCAATAATTCTGGATTATTGAGCTTACCCTAAAATATGGCAACCGTTTGTTGATGCCAATTGGCTCCCAAATTATATATCCAAACTCTTTTTAGCTTTCTTATTCTCATCCCAACATTAGTTTTCTTCAAAATGTAACTCAAGACCTCGAATCTAAATCATTCGTTTGTTATTATCGTTGCTTAATACTCTTATTTGCTGTTGCCAAATCAAACCACAACCACTAGAAATTCGTTCCTCTTCTCGTACTCTTATTAATTATCAACTCAAAGTGTTATAAATCCCTCACTTCGAATTCGCTAAAAAAACCTTAAACTAAAAAATATACTAAGCCAAATTTGTTTACTATAAAGCGTACTTTGAAAACATATGAATTTTTGTGTGTTTCTCTTGAATTGTTATTGATTGTTTATTTTGTGATGGGTTTTGGGTATATTGGTTTGGGTAATCTAGGTTCTTGGTTGAAGGTGCTAGTTGTGAAAAGTTTAGGCTAGTGACTGTGTTCTTGGTAATCGTGATGGAAGATGGTGATTGTGAGGGATGGTAGGTGATAGTAGGTGTTGATGGTGATGTTGGGGCTATAGGGAAAGTATGGCCTATTTTCAATTGTCAGGTATAGCTCTATGTTTATGAAATTTTGAAAATTGGGTTTTTTTGGATGTTTTGCTCTTACTTTGAAATTGCCTTTTGTTTTTTTTTTTTTTTTTCTGTCAACTCCTTCCAATATATAAAGAATTAATCCCAACTAAAAATGAATTCTAAATCAAAATCAATTTGATAGATTGGGATAATCATTTTTGAATGAGTTTCCATCTTTAAAGACTTTATCTCAAAAGAATTTCTTATTTGAATAGCATTCAGATTTTTTCTGAAAAATTTGCATTTTTTGCACTTTTGATTTTTAATTAAAAAAATTAATGAACATTAATAGAAATAAGAAAAAGATTTTGGTCCAAGCTGTGAGCTTAATAAAAACCTAATGGATCTTAAGGCTTAATCAACAATTCAAACGCCCAAAAGTAAATTTCAAGACAAAAGAAATTAAACATTAAATTTGGTTCAATAAAAATTTGAACACAAATATAAAGCCGAATTTAACCTTAAGCTTAAATAAATGAATTGGATTTAATTCCAATTGATCTAAAAATTTAATTCATATTAATTTGAATTGTTCAAAATATTTTAAAAAATCTTGGTCAAAATGAGATGTCTGTACTATTTGCTAGTGCTTAATCATTAATTAAATGGCAAGGAAAGAATATAGCAAAGGTGACTTTAGATATGTAGGGAAGGATAGAGCAATTGTCATTATTGAAGGAATAATTTTTGTTATGGAAGGTCTACCTAGCCTTCTAGTAGTGTAAGATTTGACTTTCTAAATACAAGATACAAGATTTAAGACTCAAGTGTCAAGTTTAATTTATCAATTTCTTTTTAATGTGGACATTATCCATCTTAAGGGAAAAATGGACGTTTAAATAATACCTCTAGATTAGGGGTATTTTAGTCTTTGGTTGACTAAGGGTATTTTTGTCTTTTTGCCAACTTGACATCCCCAAACAGTTAGCAGGAGGTAGACCTAACATGACTAGGTCATTAGTGGAGGCACATAGTTGACATTACTGAACTCCCACTACCTATAATTGATGTGGATCTCTATCATGACCTTTGCATTCTTAAATGGGTGTGTAGATGTGTTGGGCAACCACCGATCCATCTATGGCGACATTGGCATCACCCATGCTAATTCAAATGCTGCCTATCATGTTATCTCAGGTATAAATATTTTTCATTCCCTCACAAGCAAAGCAAGCTTACTTTTCAACCTTATTTGTTTACCTTACTGATTTGCACGCTAGAGCACAAACACCAAGCAACCTCTAGCCTTTATTCTTAACATTTGTTTTTTTTAGATAGGACTGTACTCTGACTTATTTTTGGTCCAAACAATTTTGACGTACTAGGTAGGGGCTTCTTATACTAGCATCTAGAAGAAGAACTATCGAGAAAGGAAATCAAATAACGATGATTAAAACATTTGATAACTTTATGAAGTAGGGTTATTTAGACTCTTTTAGTGCTTAATTGAGTTACTTTTACTTTGTTTTTGGCTAAATAAGATGTTTTTACACTTAATGTGCTTACTTTGATGATGTGTAGGTAATCTTGAAAAAAAGAGGAAATCTTGAAAAAAAGAGGAAATCTTGTTAAATCTTGGAAAATTCTTGACAAATTCTACCTTAAATTGAAAAAGATCAACTTGCCATTAGTTTTCCTACTTGAAGAAGGTTTTCTCACTTTTACTTGGATTCCTAGTTTGACTAAGATTTTCTACTTTGACTTAGAATTCATACATTGACTAGTAGATCTACTTGGTGAAATTGACATGGGGAAAGTTTTTTTTGGTTGATTAGGAAATCCTGAGTTGACTTGGTATTCCTACCTAGGGTAGGATTACATGAGGTAGACATGAATGGACGGCACAGTAAATAATATGTATAAAGCCTAGGTTGCAAGATAAGCCCAAAATGGTATCCATCGCATGCTCAATCCAAGAAGTGATATATATAGAGGCTAAAATTCTATAAGGATTAGGTTTGGTGGGCTATTAACAAGGATGGGTGACCCAAAGTTCTTTTATTCAAGAAGTTCTAATCCTAGTCCAAAAAATGCTTAACAGATGCAAGGCCTAATACTAGTTGAAGTTAAAGCCTGCTAAGGATTTTTAAATAATTACAAAGTATTATTTTCTCTTAGAAAAAACCCTAGCTACACCTACATGCATTATTTAAAGACAAATCTTTGACTTTTAAAATAGCATGAAATAAAGTTGTCACTTAAAAGAGAGATGGTCAAACCTATTCTTTTGTATTCTAAAAAATCATATTAGATTTATCTCATCTTTTTGAGTGCCAACTATAAGACATGTCATGAGACCCAATCCTTATGATAAAGATCTGTAAATGTCAACACCTTATCTAGCTTATATTTGCTCTAAATTCATTTAAGAAAGCCAAGTTAGAGTTTACTTTCATCTAAAAGGCTTTTGTACATAAGAGTTCAAGCTTGGTCAAACTACATAGAGATCATTTAAAGTCAGTTGCCTTTCTTATTTATCTCTTTAGGGTTTTTTGTAGTCTTGTTCTATAAATGGCTAGCTTAGGCTTTAGGAAAAAACATGACTAGGTTGATAGACCAATCTTTAGTTAATAGCTTTCTTCTTGTTTTCTTTTAAGTTTTTATTATTATTTACTACAATTTACAATTGTTCAAGTTTCTTTTTAGTTTTCAAAGCAATTTAAGTTTTGATTTTCAAGCTTAAGTTTCTATTCTTGCATTTTTTAATTCAAATCAGTTATGTTGTTTTTCTATAATTTAATATGTGCATGTTTTAATTAATAGAGTTAATTCAATTTGCATGTTCTTCTTATTAATCTAATTTGGTTTTGAGTGTAGGTTATCTTTTTTAGATTAATTTAGTTAGACTATATGTTTTTAAGTGTAATTGAATTTGCTTAAGATTTAATTGAGTTAATTTGTTTAAGTTGCATGCTATTAGGGTGTAGGTTTAGTTTAATTAAGATAAGTCAGTAAGTTTAAATTTAGTAATTGTTGCATGTTAGTTTATTAAGTTTCTGTTTTTAAAAAGTTTTAAGGTTAATTTAATTAATAAGTTTAATTTTGTACTAGTTGTATGCTTTAGGGTTTAATTGAGTTTAATTTACTTCTATTGATTATGATGTCAAGTTATTGCTTTAGTTTATGTTATGGCATAATTAATTTTGTTAATTTACATAATGTTAAGTTTAAATAAATTTTATTTGCAATCAATTATATTTAATTTAGTTTTTGTTTCATAATTGCATGCTGTGTAGGTTGTTTAGATTAGTTTTAGTTTTAATTCAATTTTTTACAAAATTTTAATTTCATATTTAAGATGTTAAGATTGTTTTGTGTAATTACATGTTTAATTTATTCTTACATATTTAAGATTACATTATATGTGGTTAATAACATTTGGTTTAATTTGATTTCAGTAGTCTCACATACATTGAGTTTAGTTTTAGGTTCTTGCATAATTTAAAGTTTTCATTTAGATTAAGTTAAGTTACATCTTAATTCAATAAATTGCTTGTTGTTTGCATTAGTTTAGGTTTAAATTCATCTTAATTCATTATTATTGCATGTTTTAAAGTTTAATTGCATTATTTAAGCTTTGTTTTTATTAGTTTGCATAATAATTTATTCTTATTCTGATTTCTCCAAATATAAGAAAGGTGAGCCAATTTCAATACTTGAATCAATCTATTTGCAATCCTCATGGGAATGATCTTAACATACTACTTGTACAATCTATGTGCTTATAGATTCTTAATCAACATCACAGACCAATGTCAACCAACCAATACCTCTACCTTAGATATTACTTATAGCTGAGCACAACGCATTTATCGTTTAGCTCCAAAGCCTCACCAACCTCTTGTAGAATAGCTTAGCACCTTCAACTTTAAAATACCCATTCTTAATGTCAAACAACCACCCTCAAGCCCAATGTAACGAATTGAGAAAGATAGTGATGTTAGCTTTTCCATGTCGAAGGAAGCAACAAAAACCCATAGCTTTTTGCAGCAAACTAGCCATTCCAAGTGAACCACCTTGGCTAAACTTCTAGATATTCTTACAGCCAAATTTTCGGTGAACAAAGAACTTAAGGCTCATATGGAAGCTATGGAGAAATAAATAAAGGAGAAGACTTAAATTTTCGAGGAAGAGCTTAAATTCTTGAAACCTTCACCTTTTACCAAGGAAATTGATCGATTTCAACTCCCTACGAGATTCAGAATGCCAACCATATCTTGTTGATCATTTGTATCTATTTTGAACTCATATATTGATACAGCATATAGATAACCCTCTGATGTACAAGGCATTCTTGGCTAAGTTGAAAAAAGCTATTGGAACTTGGTATTCCAGTATATAGTTGAGGTAAATCACCTTATTTAAAGACCATGAACATTTTTTTTAAGCCACTTCACAAGTCATCGATGTACTGAGAAAACTAGCTTGTGCTTAATGGCTGTGCAATAGAATCCAAGTGAGTCCTTATTGGAATATGTGATGCATTTCAACACAAAAGCTCTACAAGTCGAGGACCTAAAGTAATTAGTTGCAATGGTCAATCCCCTAAAATGATGGATGATAAAGAATTCCAATTCAAATACTCTACCTCTTTAGAACCCCTAAAGATAGTGAAAAGGCTCTTTAGATAATTTGAACAACATATTAGCAGTGTGGAAACTATGACTCTTATGAGCAATAGAAGAAGAGAGATTTTTAACCACTTTAGCAAAAAATGAGGTAAAAAGGTAAAAAGCTTCCAAAAAGGGAAAAAATCATACATAGAGGGATGGTCAAGGGCTAAGTGGCCGAGTAGAAAGTATGATTAGTATAACCTCTTAAATGCCTCCTATGAGAGGATATTAATGCAAATAGAAAGGTATCCATAGCTAAGATGGCCTAAGCTTTTGAAGCAAAACAATCAAAGAGATTGGACAAAGAGGTGTGCCTTTCATAAAGAACATGGTCACACTATTGAAGAATATGTGGACTTGATGAATGAGATAGAAAACATTATAAAAAGAAGTAGACTAAATAGGTTCATGGAAAACCAAACACAAAAAAAGAATAAGAGTTACCAAGGAAGAGGTCATAGAAGTCCACCAGAAAGAAATTATGATAATCGAGTTAGTCGAGGTCAGAAAAATGATAGGGAAAGACCTAGTCGGGTTAAAAAGCAAAGAAAGCTAAATATGAACCAACCTATAGCTAGGGTTATCAATGTCATTACTAGTGGAACTTCAATCTTAGCTAAAAGAATGTTGATATAGGTAGCAATTATGTCCATTGACTCTTTAGCTAAGAAGACTAAGTTATGGAAAAATGGGTCAATTTCTTTCTGATTAGAAAATCTAGAGGGTTTTCAGTCCCAACATGATGATGGAATAGTTATCGATGCCTTGATGTACAACCATGTAGTTAAGAGGATCTACTTTGATAACAGCAATTTAAGTGATGTATTATATTATAGCATGATGAGAAAGCTGGGAATACCTAATTATACCATAGCATGATGACAAAATTAATCCATATTAGATGAGCTTAATTGGGTTTGGAAATGAGCACATTTCTATATTAGAAACTATAAAACTACCCATCACCATAGGAATTGATCTAAGGACGATCACAGCTATGATTAAGTTTATGGTTGTAGATATTCTTTTAACCTAAAACATCATCTAGGGAAGACATAGCCAAATAATTCTAAGGATAATGGGGTCAACATCTCATTTAAAAGTGAAATTTTTAATTTCTTGTGTAATAGGTGAAGTCCGAGATGATTAATCAGTGGCAAGATAGTTCTAATTGGCTACGTTAAAAATGAAAGGGAATAAAGAGATGACATAAGTCTAACCAAAATCAATGGTGGGACTCGATCAGAGCAATTGGACACCCTAGGTGAGAAAGAGAATGATGAAAAAAGGCTTGACAAAGCCCAGCAAAGAATGGTAGGGGAATGCCAAAAAGAATATTTGAAAAATTAGAACTTTGAATCAAGCTTTCTTTAATTTTTGCATTGAATTAAGTTCTTAGATTTTTACAATCACTTGAGAATACCATGAAATAGAACATTTGATATATGATTCAATTATACCTATAAATGTTTAGCACCTCTATTTTCTATTGAAGGTATGTTCATATTATAAATGCGAGTGTACCTTGTTCATATTATAACGGAAGAATAGTTGACACAATTCAACTAAGCAAATCACTAAATTGTAAATGTGCTAATAGCGCTAAAATCAAATGGTTTAACATTTCACATTCACAAGAAACTACATAGGAATGACACATATACATATGTGATCAGTAATACCTACAATCAAGCTAACATAATGTATATCATCTCCAGGAAGTAATGACATTGAAGGTAGGATTGAAGATATTCCTAATCAAAGCTACATATAGACTATAGTAGACTTGAACACGTAGATACATTAGTACAAGTTTCATTCTTTTAAAGAAGGCTAGAAAAGACTATGCAAACTAGCCAATAATTGGAAAATAGAGAAGAAATGGTTTTGCTATCATAAACAATGTATACCTATTTGTATGGAAACCTATATATATGCCAAAATAGATCCGAGAGATATGGTACATCATATGAGTGTCAGCTCGGGTGCTAGGCTAGTTAGGAAAAAAAATGTGCTTTGCTCTAGAAAGGCAAGTTGCTATTTAGAAAGAGGTGGATAAACTGCTACAGGCTAGATTCATAAGAGAGGCATACTACATAGAATGGCTAGCTAACATGGTGATGGATAAAAAGCAAAATAAAAATTGTAAGATGTGTGTGGACTTTACTGACCTTAATAAGGTATGCTATACGAATAGCTTCCTATTCTTGAGCATCGATAGGTCGGTAGATAATAGTGCTGAACATGGATTATTGAGTTTTATGGATATCTATTCTAGGTATAACCAAATCAAAATGCTCAAAGAAGACGAGGACAAAACAATCTCCATAACTAAAAACAAACTGAATTGTTATAAGATAATGTCGTTTAGCCTTAAGAATGATTGAACCACTTACTAGAGGTCAGTAAATAAGATATTCCAACATTAGATGGTAGGAGCATGAAAGTTTATGTGGACGGCATAATGCAAAAATACTCTTAAATGTGAAAATGTTCACTATGTAGGTGAAAATATATATAAAAAAAGGAAAAACAATGAATTGAGGTCAAGTTGTATGCATTTTGGTGAAATTTCTATCATTTGGCTGAACCTAGTGTTGAATTTTGCTTACTTGACACTATTAAGGATAATTTCCTAACTTTTTTTCATTATTTCTTTGCATGATTTAGCTTAATTAAACCTTAAGTCAAGTCTTATTCCTTATATTTTTAATGATTGTTAATCATTTTTAGCTCATGGAAGCTTTTGTCAATTTTATACTAAATTGCATGAGCTAAAGAAGAGAAAGAAATTATAGTGCTTTTAAAGAATTTTGAGTCAATTTCTAGCTAGAATTTTTTTTCATTTTTCATGGATGACTTAGCACTTGGAAGGTTTCTCATTGGCTGAATTTTGAAGAATTATTGAAGCTACAATTAGCTCCAAAAATTAAAAGGAGGAAGTAATCCTAGTCATTAGATGCATTAAGTGGAGATCAAAGGAATGGGCACATTTTCTTGGATTTAAATGGGAGACCAATAACTAATGGCTGATATGGCATTTTGGAGGCTTCTAATTGGCTATAATTCTAACTTTTTAGAGATCTAAGGATCAAAGGAAGAAAGCTTAAAGGGAAGAGAAGAGGAAAAAAGCAATTAGATAGCTTATTGATTACTCTTTTTTATGGGTTGCAAGTACATAGGTTGTTGTCAAGTAATAAAATATGAGTAGGGTTATCGATCCAATGAAGATTATGTTTGAGTGCAAAACCAAGTACCAAAGGAAGTTCTTTCTAACTTTATATGTAGACAGATAAACAGATTGATTAGTTGAATGTAAGAATGTAAGAATGAAAGAATGGAAATTATAAATGTATAGGCTGAAAGCTAAGCTAAACAACTGTCACTTGGTAGCTTAAAGGGCAGGCCTATTATACAGGAAAATAAAAGAAAGTTGAAAGCTTGAATATTGGTCGAAAGTAAAAGAGAGCATAAAATAACAAAGTTAAAACTTGAAAGCTTGCAAAAAAAAGTTGTGTGAGCTAAGAAAGAGAGATTTGAGTGAAATAAACTTGTATTAAAAGAAAGAGTTTTGGAAAATAAAACAATGGCTAGTCTGGCACTCCAACCAATAGTACAAGAAATTACAAAAGATCGAAGCTAGTCTTTCACTGTAACCTATTTACAAAGGAAACTAAATGAAATTGTAAAAGGAAAAGAAAGAAGAAAGAGGTAGAAAAGAGGGATGTGGAATCCCCTTCATGCTTTACAAGTGAGATGTAAAACCTATTTATAGTACAAGGTTCGACTAAAGAGGGATGAATCCAGACACTCTTGACTTTGGGAAGTAATCACCTACATTTCCACTAATTAAGGGATTATCCATGATTGTGATTGATCCTAATCTAGCTCTTACCTTCAATACATTGCCAGCCATAATCTGCTATCTAAGAAGAGATTTCAGTCAATCATTAGCAAATCAACATTTAAAACCCAATTTCCTTGATTTGCATAAATCATGGGATTCTACAATAATTCACTCTGTGCATTTAAACCATTATTTCCCATAATTTGCAATCCAAAAGAGTATTTTATCAAGTATTAAATTCCATGTTTTGTGTGATGTAGCAAATTATCATTAAAATGTCATATCCCCTTGATTTTGCATGAATCATGCAATTCATTAGGAGAACACACAATTCACTCTTACATTCATTCTAGCAAATGGCATAATATCGTTTGGATGTCTATGGATTCTTGATTCTAATTCTTGATAAGCTGGACTTTCTTGTCACTTTGTGTGGATCATATCTTTGCATTCATGACCTTACTTTGCCACATTTGCATAGGTTGTATAGGATTTGGTGTTGATGTCCAAAGTAATAAATTTTTCCATGCAAACCGGAACATAACCAATTTACATCATTATTGAGAAAAATTCTTAAAAATTTTAAAATTTTAATTTTCAAATGATCTATAAATATCAATAAATCCTAAGGTTATCACACTCCCACACTTATGTTTTTGCTAGTCTTTAAGCAAATCCTCAAGTTATTAATGCCAACATTCACATAGATGCACTTACAATCAAATTTCACAAGTTATTGATCATGCACTATAGTATAATATCAAGATAGTTATGAACATGGTTAGACATAAAACTTAATCATAAGTACTTGCCATTTCAAACATGTAAAATCAAACTATCTCTCATATATGCATACAACCTAAGCAAAAGGTATGTATACCATATCATCACATATTGAATCAGAGATAAAGCATACTTCATATGTTTACTTTCCAAAATCCCTCTCTAATAAAGTATGCTTACGTATTTGATTCAAAATTAATAGGTCTTTATTGGCTTGTAATGTAAGGCTTGGGTTATGGTCAAAAAAAGGAAATTTTAGACTTAGAACCTCTTGTTTAAACTTGGACTTAAAAACTTTGACAAAGCTTGAACCATCTTTTTTTCTAGCCATTTTTGGTTTTTTCCCTTTTTTTTTAACTTTTTTTTCTTCCTTGCGCCTCCCTACATCCCTAATATGATTTGTTCTCTCATCTTGTCCCTAACATGCATAAACAATATGAACTACGTAAGAAAAAAAGGTAATTCATAAGAAAAAGGCTTGGGCCTATTTGATATGGGTAAATACACAAGAAAAAGGATTTATTAGGCTCAAAGTAAAGGTACTAAGGATGATTTATTCATGGTGGGCTTTAAAAAGGTTCAAATATTCCAAGGATAGCCTAAATCATTTCTTAAGTTAAGTATAACCAGGAATATTTCACCTCAAGGGTGAGTAGACAAATTTTAGAGTCATGCTTATACCTCAATCTATAGTACAATTTTATAGTTATAGAACTTTCTCAAAGATTCATGCATGTCAAAGATCAAGATGACAATTCACAATCCTATAAATAGCATACTCACAATTCCATTTCATGTTTTTCACTATGCTTATACTTGTCTCAAGATCATACATAGGTCATTTATGAACTCTTGTAAAAGATCAACTAAGATTGCAACATAATGATTGAAAGCATATCAACCTGGTTTGAAAACAAAGATTTTAGGGTAATCTTTTGAAAAATGTTGAAAACTATTTTAGCATAAGAAATTTCTCTCCCCTACACTTGAATTACATAATAGTTCAAAACAATAAAAAGTTTAGGGTTAAGGAAAACTCCCCTATCTTTGTTTCATTGAGGCCAAATGGGTTGGTTTCCACCATTCATCATTTCTCCATCTTTATTCCTAAAAAAAAAACAAAACAAAACATGATCAAGGTAAACCTATTCTAACAAAATAAAGAAAACAAATAACAAAAGCATCATTAAAATGAAATGTGGGTTGCCTCATAAGTAGTGCCAGTTTTGGTTAGGCTGGACCAAACCTAAAGATTTAAAAGGTTATGTAATTACTCCACATTTCACATTGACATCTACCCATTTAATGGTCTTTCTACACACCATATATGTTCAATAATAAATTCTAAGTGGCAATGCTCAATGATTACGGTGCAAATAGATGAGTGTCCTACCATTAACAAGGTCTTCATTATACCACAAGTTGGAATAAGGTAGGTGGGCACTGACTTTAGTACCAGTGAAATACGTACAACCATGGAAACTATAGGGTTGGTTTCTAAGGCTAAAGGTTTCCCCATGGTTGGTAAAATCAAAGTGGGTGATGTGTTCTCCCTTTCTTTAAGCTTAGTGATGGCTATTTCTAAAGATTCAAGCACATTTTCAACTAAACAATCCTCATCAACTTTGTTATCTACCCCATTTAATTCCACATCATGCATTTGATCTTTGTAGGGCTGGGGAATTAGTAAAGGGTGACTGTAAGGCTAGACCTCAACTTCAGTGGGACCAATGCTAGACCTTACTTGAGTTTCAAATCCTAAAATTGGTTCATCCTAAAAATTTGTCTCCTCAATTGGATTTAAGCTCTTCGAAAATGCTTTCCAAAATTGTAACAACTCTTCATCTTCCATCTTAGTTTCTTCTTCAATATATTCCCTTTCAAATTCATATTATGGTTCCTCCTCAATATATTTGTCAATTATTTTCACAAAACTGGACAAGTTAACCACCACAGGCTCATCTATCAAGTCATCCTCATTGTCATGAGCAACATACATCACTTTTACTTTCTGTTGATCATCCTTTAATATGCACTCCACTTCACTCAAGCAACTTGGATCTACATGTTTTTTAAGGCTTTTCAAATTGGCAATTTGGGTTTTGAGGAGGATGGCTTGATTTCGAATGAATTCTGCTAACGATTCATCAAAGGAAGATTTCATTTCTTAAGGAAAAGATGGTGGATCATATGGTGGATGAGTATGGTTGTGATGGAATGTTCATAAGGTAAGATGTGGAATTGAATGATGGCTTTTGACTATTCCTCCATGGATAACTAGGTCTACTCTCCAAACCTTGAGTATAGGTGTTTGGATAATAGTATGATTGGCTATCTTGACACCTATCACTATGGTATTTCCCCACATAACCATGATAGTTATCAGATGCACTTTTAATTGATTGAACATGTTTTAAATTGCACTTTCCTTTAAGAGCATCTATCTTTTCAGCCAAACAAGGAAGTTGTGAGGTTTTTGTTGAAAATGAGTTTTCATTATACCTTTCACCATTGCACCATGGTCTAGAGTTTTGAAACGACAATTGAATGTGGGAATACTCACCAGATGGCTCAGCATAGTCCTTAAAAGTTCTAGCTTCACTGTATTGGAAATTAGATATATTGGAAAAAAAAGAAAGAACACATTAGAATAGAAAAATAAAAGTCTAAATTACAAAGTAGAAAGAAGTGTTATTGATATTAGTCTTTTAGAACCGATATAATCCTCGACAACAACATCAAAAACTTCATTGTTCCTTTTTATGAGGCTGCAAGTGTGCAAGTCACTACCAAGTAATAAAGTGTGAGTAGGGTTATCCATCCCATGAGGATTATGTTGGGTTGCAAAACCAAATCCTAAAGGAAGTTCTTTCTAACTTTATATTTAGACATTTAAACAAGTCGATTCGTTAAAAGAAAAAATTAAAGAATGGAAATTATAAATGCAAAGGCTGAAAGCCAAGCTAACCAATTGTAACTTGGTAGCTTAAAGGGCAAGCTATACTAGAAAATAAAAGAAAGTCGAAAGCTTGAATTTTTGCCAAAAGTAAAAGAGAGCATTAAGGAACAAAATTGAATTTTGAAAGCTTGCACAAGAAAGTTGTGTGTGCAAAGTGAGAAAGAGAAATTTGAGTGAAAACAAACTTGTATTAAAATAAAGAGCTTTGAAAAATAAAAGAATGGCTAGTCTATTACCCTAGCCAATACTAAAGAAATTACAAAAGATCTAGGTTAGTCTGTCATCCTTGCTAATTTATAGAGAAAACTAAGGGAAACCATAAAAAGAAAAGAAAGTAGAAAGAGGGAGAAGAGAGGGATGTGGAATCCTTTCCATGATTTACAAGTGAGATGCATGGCCTATTTATAGTAAAAGGTTCGGCCAAGAGGGAATGAGTTTGGACTCTCTTGACTTTGCAAGTGATCAATTACATTTCCACTAATTGAGGGATTATCCATGAATGTGATTGATCCTAATCTTGCTTTAACATTTAATACCATTGCCGCCCATAATTTACTATCTAAGAAGGGATTTTGGTTAATCATTGGCAAGTCAGCATTTAATACCCAATTTCCTTGATTTGCATAAATCATGGGATTCTCCAATAATTCACTTTTTTGTATTTAAACCATTATTTTCCATAATTTGCAATCCATGAGAGCATCTGTCAGGTATTATATTCCATAATTTGTGTAATTTAGCAAATCATCATTAAAATGCCATATCTCCTTAATTTTGCATGAATCATGAAATTCATTAAGAGATCACACAATTCACTCTTGCATTCATTATAGCATATGAAAGAATATCTTTTAAATCTTGTTCTGATTCTTGATGGGCTAGACTTTCTTGTATCCTTTGCATGGATCATATCTTAGCATTCATGACCTCACTTTGTCACCTTCACATGGGTTGCATGGGCTTTGGTGTTGATGTTGAAAGTAATAAATTTCTCCATGCAAACCTGAACATCATCGATTTACATCATTATTGAGCAAAATTCATAAAAGTTTCAAAACTTTAGCTTTCAAATGATTTGTAAATATCTATAAATCCTAAGGTTATCACTTCTGGAGTAATATTTGATGACACAGAAATATCTAGCCTAGTTGGCACCCAATGTATAAAATTTCTCACAAACTCTCACAAAAATCATAGCATTTCCTTGAGAATAAAAACATATGTACAAAAATCATATCCAAAGAGAAACATGCTTAGGAATTCCTTTCAAGTTCCACCATACTCATAGTTAAACTTCATATTATAGTTAAGTCAATCTGGAAAAATTATGCAAAATCAACTAAGTGTGCATATCAATGAAATCTAGCAAGTCAATTTGGTTTGAAAGCAAGAATGGGATCATAAATTTTTAAAAAGCATTTAAGTTCACAAAACATTCTTCCCCTCTCACACTTACTACAACATCATAACAAATCAAATCGATTAAAATCAAGGGAAAAAGAAATGCTCCCCAAACAAACTTCAGGAATGAAACATCTTTTGTTTGAGGCATCATCTTTGCATCCATTTCATCCTTATTAAAACAAACTTAAACAAAATCACCGAAACATACCTGTCCTAATAAAAATAAAGAAAACATAAACCATTAAAATAAAATTTGGGCTGCCTCCCAAATAATGCTAGTTTTGGTTAAGCTTAACCATCCTTAATTCTATCAAAATCATCTTATCCCTTTAGAAGGGAGCTTGTCTTGTTGTGTCCTTCTCTGAGGAATCACATAAATTGAACTAGGCTTAGGAGGTGTACTAACTCTCCTAGCTAGAATAATGTAAATAGAGCTTAAGTTTATCATGGGTTTGGCACTACTAGTGCTAAAGGTTGCTAAGTGGTTTTGTATCAAGGGATTAGGAGGTTTAGCCAATAAGTGAGATTCCCTAAGGTTTTCTTTTACCTTTAAGGGGCATTTGGTTTAGAGGAATCCATACATTTTCCCTTGAATCTTACTATTGGGTATTTGATTCCAACGTTTGGTTCAGGGTAATAGGATTCCAAGAGAAGGTGATAGATTTCCATCAGTATACAAAGTCTCGGAATAAAAAACTCACATCTCCTATGGTATTCTAGGATTCTAGGGGAGAAAAATTACATTATTTCTAAATTTGACTTGAATAAAAAATTATGAAATAGCTGTTAATATTTTGAAAAGTATGTCTGGAAGTGACGCAATCAATTGTAGATTTCTACTGCTAAATTTTTTTTTTATATTGCTATTAATGGCATTTGTTATGAAAAATGCCTTAAATAATCTTGTTCAATTTTTTAAAGGTTATTTAAGGTGTTTTCTAGCTAAAAACACCTTAACTAATCCTGTTCAATTTTTTTTGGGGATTATTTAAGTCTTTTTTTTTTTTAGAAAATGACTTAAATAATCCTAAAAAAAATTGAATGGGATTATTTAAGGCATTTTTTTTTTGCTAAAAACACCTTAAATTATCTCCTAAAAAAATTGATTAGCATTATTTAAGGTGTTTTCCAGGTTAGAAACACCTCAAAATATGCAAAAAAAAAATCTTATTTAATTTTTTAAGCATTATTTAAGGCGTTTTTAGCTAAAAACACCTTAAATAATCATGTTCAATTTTTTTTGGATTATTTAAGGCATTTTTGGCAAGAAATGCCTTACATAATCCTTTAAAAAAATTGATTAATATTATTTAAAGTGTTTTTAATTAGAAAATACCTTAAATAATCCAAAAAATACTAATCTCCAAAAATAAATGATAAAAAGATGGGTCAAACCTACGACCTTATGGTTAATTGCCATATATTCTACCCAACTAAACTATTTTAATTTTTTTATATTTTATCTCTTAAATCTTATAAGTAATGAAAGAGATTATTTAAGGCATTTTTAGTAAAAAGACACCTTAAATAATACAGTCAGAAAAAGCGAAAGGTACTATTTAAGGTAAAAAATGCCTTAAATAATTTCCTTTAAAAAAATTAGAGATTATTTAAGGTTTTTTTGGTTAAAAATGCCTTAAATAATACCCTTTAAAAAATTGAAAGGTATTATTTAAAGCATTATTTAAGGCACTTTTGGACCAAAAACATCTTAAATAATCTCTAATATTTTTTATTAGAAATTATTTTATGCATTTTTAGTAAAAAATGCCTTAAAAAATCCCCTTTAAAAGATATTAAAGATTATTTAAAGCGTTTTTGGACCAAAAATATCTTAAATAATTCCCTCATAGTTTTTAAATAGCATTTATTTAAGACATTTATGGACCAAAAACATCTTAAATAATCCTTTTAAAAAAATAAAAGGGATTATTTAAGGGGTTTACTAACCAAAAACGCCTTAAATAATTCCCAATATGTTTTTATTGATGATATGTTAAATAACAACAATAATCAAATAAAATATTTGTTTTCTTTGGCTTTTAGTAGCATCATTTATTGTTTGGGCATATATTATTGACAAAAACTGATAAAAAGTTGCAATCATATATGTTAAGAAGATTATGGTAATTATTCAAGAATTAATATATATGGATTCCACTAAACCAAATGAGTGAATCTGAACTTAGGATACCCTGAAAATGGAAGAAAACCTTGGGTATTGCATTTTTTTAGGGATCACACTTTCCCTCAGAATCTATGATTCTGTGAACCCAATGCCCCCTTACAGCTTTCACACCATCTTCATCCCTAAGAATACCATACCTTTTAGTTACAAATTGCAATTTCTTGTTTTTAAATCTCAGGGCAAGGTTAGAGTTGTATAGATTAATTAAGGCCTTGGCAGTCAATAGGAAAAGTATTCCTAACAATAATAGAGTTTCATCATCCTCTATGTTTAATATAATAAAGTCTATAGGGAATGCATAACTTGTTGTAACTTAGCAGACTACTCAGCAAATTTCAATTTAAATATAGCAAGCCCAACTTCCCACAATCTAATTGCATAAAAACATTTAAAAAGCGTTAGGTTTATTCTAGACTTAAGATTACAAAAAGCTTTATCGAAATTTAAATGTCTAACTTTTTAAGTAATAGTAAAACTCCCTAGATTTTTTTGTTTTTTGGGCAAGAGTTGTTGAAGTTTAGGGCTACAATTTTACACAAATAGGGCCTCCTTTAATTCTTTAAGTAGCTTCTTTTGAATAGGTATTGGGAAAGATGATGCTATATTAAAACATGACTTATACATTCTTGCGGGCATCCTTAGCTTTGCTTGAACTTTTTCTTGTATCGTTTCCTCTTGTTCTAGCTCATTTTGACTTGTTTCTTCTTGAATTGCCTTATTAGGCTCAAGTTGAATACTTTCTACTAAGGCTCTTCCTACTTGCAATAGCATTTCACCTTATTCGATAGACCCTTAAATGTATTCTTTAGGATCCTCCTTATAGTCCATCTTAGCGTTTTCTTCCTCAGAATCTTTCTCCTAAGGTTCAATGTTTTTAAGGGTCTCCAATGCTATAGGGTCAAAACCTTCCAAAATTTCTCTTCCAAACCTCAATAGTTCCTCATCTTCCAATATGTCTTTTTTTCCTGCAAAGTCTACCTTAGGTTGTTTTACAATGCTAGGGAGGTTTACTACTATTAGTTCATTCATGATATCATCCTCCTCATTAAAGTCATCTATCTCTAATAGCTCTCAATAAATAGATAGCATTACAAGCTTCATTGTCTTATCTTTTAGGGTTAGATTTAGTATTGCTGGGCAAGGTACCTATAGGGTGGTTAGCTATGGTTTAGGCTAGTTGACCTATCTACTTTTCAAGATTCTTGATTGATGTAGCTTGGTTTTGAATATTGGCATTGTTGGTTTGCATCAATTGGGTCAACCTATCCTCAAAACTTATTTTATTTTCTTAGGGTGGATTGTAAGTTTGTGGATTTGGGTGAAAGTAGTTGTCTTGGTTGTTAGAGGAATGGTGGTTAGGCTGATTCCAAGAAAACTTGGGGTGATTTCACCATCTAGGGTTGTAGGTATTGCTATATGGATTGTAGTTGGGCTTGGATTGTTAAATAAATTGGATAGTTTCTATCTTAAATTTACATTTTTCAATTGAATGGGGTCTTTCATAGATATCACATGAAATAAAAAAACTTTGCATTGCATTTACAAGGTTAGATTGGGAGTAGGCTCTTAAGGCTTCTATCTTTTTAGTTAGGGCAGTTAATTAGGAATTTATGAAGGTGATTGCATCAATTTCAAATGACCTAGTAGATTTCTTGCTTACCCTTTTTTCCATGCCCATTGATAGTTGTTAGTGGCCATTTCCTCAATTAGCTCATTAGCCTCTTCAGTAATCTTACTCATGATTGCCCTTTTAGCAACTAAGTCCAAAAATGGTTCTCATAGGTGGTGTAAGACCATTGTAGAAAATTTAGATCTAAAGTTATTGGGATAATCCATGACATGGGTACTTCCTTAGCAACATCTTGAATCTTTACCATGCATCATACAATGTTTCACCATCTACTTGCATGAATGTTGTGATCTCATTTCTTAGCTTAGCTGTTTTGGCTGGTTGAAAAAACTTTGCAAGAAATTTTTGTACCAAGTCATCCCATGTTGTGATAGAGCCAAGCGATAGTGATGTCAACCAACTCTTCGCCTTGTCCTTAAAAGAAAAAAGAAAAAGTCTTAGTCAAATAACATCATCAGAAACACCATTATAACAAAAAGTATCACATAATTCAAGAAAATTTAAAAGATAAAAGTTAGGATTATTGCAAGGTAGTCTTTCAAACTGTACAGAAGTTTGGATCATTTTGTATTATTAAAAGGATTGATCTTAAAATTATTTGCTTTAATGGATGGCTTTCGATTGGATGGTTGAAAAGCATCAGAATTGGGAACTACATAATCCCTCAAGGTTTTTTTAGCTTCATTATTTGTGCTAGCCATTGGTGTTGGTACAGGTGATGTTGATTACTCTTTTCTTCTACTTCTAAAAGTCTTGTCAATTTCTTGATCAACTAAAGCTAAATCAACATTTTAAGATCTATGCATGCAAACAATGAAAGATTAAAGAAAGATAAAGACAAATTAAAGTAAAAGAGTTTAGATTATATAAGATTAAGAAATCCTTATTGATATTGAAAACATTGCTATAATCCCTTACAATGGTGCCAAAAACTTGATTGTTGCTTTTTGCATAACCTGTAAATGTACAGATTAAGTAATAAAATGGAAGTATTCCTGTATTATCTCCCAAAGGATTATAGATTGTAATTATTGGGTAGTTATCAAGTACCAAAGTTAAGATCTTAAAATCTTATATCTAAACAAAAGAAACTTTAGGCTTATTTTGCATAATAAGAAAAGAAAGAGTAACGTAAGCTTAGATCTCACTTATCCAACTATCACTTGGTAAGCTAGAGACAAAAGCCAAAACTAGATCTAAAGAAATAATAACTATGAACTTGAAAATAATGAAAGCTTGAGATTGTCGAAAGTAAAAGACTAATGGGATCAAGATTTATGGCATGAAACTAAGAAAAAAAGTGTGGCCCAAACTAATCTTGCACAAAAGAAAATTTAAAGAGCAAAGATTGCATGAAATCAAATAGATTAAAAGAAAAAAAAGTGAATGCTGAAACATGTAAAGAATAAACAAAATTGTAATTCAAACTTTATAAAGAAAGAATGCTTGGAAAGAAAGAGATCTTTGAAAAATAAAAACTTCTTAAATTTAAAGAAACAAACTTTTGTTATTGGCAAATCTATCACCTAAGCCAATAACTAAAACTAAAAAAAAAACTATGGAAATAAAAGAGGGAAGAGAGAAAAAGAATGGGATGATGAAATAAGAGAGAATGGCCTCCCTATTTATAGAAAGGGTTCGGCCATAGGGGGATAAAGATTACAAGAGTTTGATTTTAAATCAAATGCTACGACATATAGTTTATCTTCATCTTCAAAGTGCTTTGACCAAATGGGACTATTGCTTTTTGAAGAGGTGCAGTCGAATAGGCGTCTTAGGAAGCAATCTCGGCCATGTGATCTTTGCTTCACAAAATCTTGATGTAATCTCCTCATATGTTTGGCTAAGGTAGGATTCAAGACAAGGTAATTGATTTTTATCCTAACTCCTAGGATGTAGCTTGTAAATCTTCAAAAATATGAGCAAAAGAATCCATTTCAAACACAAACACTATTGGTCGAATACGGTAAAGTTATGGTAGCTTGAAATTTCTTCAATGCTAAGCAAAAGAGTTTTTTATAGAGTTCAAACTTTTTTTGGTCTTATGGGATAAAGTCCTTGTGCATTTAAATTTGCATGGAGTCTTTTTAGAAAATAGATAGGGTCAAATAGTGTAAGAGTCCTTCATGAATGCAAATTCTTGTCTTGGCTACATGAACAAGTCCTAGTGTAAGTAAAAGTCTTGAATCTTACTTTGGCTAAATACAAGGATGACTTGAGAGTCCATGTACATGTAAATTTCTCTTTAGCTGCATGGTTGAATGGCCTTGAACCAATAAAGTTTGGCTAAACCTTGATCTTGTATGGTGAAATATGCATATTTTTGCATGGATTGCACATTTTCCTTATTCATAAGCTTAAACCTTAAAATGCAAGAAAATAACATTAAACACCAAAATTTGAACAAAATTTAAAATTTAGCACCAATTTTTGCATGTTAAAATACTATATTTTTAGATGCTATCATTATTTCCTTGTTTGAGCTGAATTCTTTTGCTGTTTTTGTAGTTTACATATTAATCTATATTCATTTAGTTCAATTTAAGTATATTTGCTTTCTATTGTTGTAGATTTAAGTTTTAAGATTTTGAAAATTTGAATTCTCTACTTAGATTTAGGTTTCAGTTCATGGAATTTTATAGTTCCTTGCTTTCAATCCATGAAATTTCAATTTGATGCACTTAGATCTAGTTTGATTTGTTATTTTAAAGTTCATATGCCTGTAATTTTCTCGCATGCACTTAGAACTAGTTTAATTTGCTACTTTTAAGTTCATATGCATTTAACTTTCTTGCATGCACTTACGGCCTGTTGCACTAGCTTAGGTTTTGGTTTCTACACATAATTTTTTAGTTCATGCATATTCCATACACTTTTACATAATGTTTTCTTTTATGATAAGCTTTAATTTTCATGTCATTTAAGTTTGCAATTATGTTCATTTGCTTATTAATTAATATTTTTTACTTTGCACTTTTAGTTTCCTTGTGTTAGTCTAGTCATTTTTGGTTTCTATTTTTACATTGCTTAGTC
Organism: Durio zibethinus; assembly: GCF_047325235.1. Lineage (NCBI taxonomy): Eukaryota > Viridiplantae > Streptophyta > Magnoliopsida > Malvales > Malvaceae > Durio > Durio zibethinus. The sequence continues at coordinate 15,470,035 of NC_143171.1, forward strand.
GAAACCTCAAGGTTATGTTACATATTTTCCTTGCTTGATATTGTTGTTATCATCATGTTGCCTTAGTTTAGAATCCATCACTTTACCATCTTAGCATTTCATGCATTCTTTGCATACATGTTCATTATGTTACATGCCTCAACTTCATGCTTTAGTTTAGAAATAGTTTAAAGCCTTTTGTGAACCTTGATTAAGCTAACTTAGTAAGGGTTTTTCAGTATTTGGTACTTAGACTAGGTTACTAATAGCCAGTCTCTATAAAACAATAACTTAACTCTATCACTTTATTACTTGAGTAGCTTATGTACTTCAATCTCAATCACATAATTGTCAAAAGCAAGACTTTGGAAGAGTATTGGAAGATCTAAAAAAGGTATCAATGTTTTGCGAAAACATAACATAAGTCTAAGTTGAGTAAATGCACCTTTGAGGTTACCTCGAGAGAGTTCCTCGGCTTTATGATACACTAACAACGTATTAAGACAAACCTTAAAATTGTTTAGGCAATTCTTAATATGAGCCAACCAAGTTCAGTGAAAGATATGCAAATATTGATTGGAAGAATAGATATGCTGAATTAATTCATGTCTAGGTTGGTTGATGTATCTTTTCTAGTTTTCAAAAACTTAAAAAATGTTAGCAATTTTCAATGGACCTAACAATGCTAAAAAGCCTTTGAAGAGTTCAAAGTGTTCCTAACTACACCACCCATACTTTTTAAACCTAGAATAGATGAACCTTTGTACCTATACTTGATATGATAGATCATTCAATCATGTTGGTTAAAGAGGAAGAAAGAAGGCAAAGACTAGTGTATTCTATGAGCAAAGTTCTCTTTGGGGTTGAACTGAATTACCAAAAAATTGAGAAGCTTATTTTTGTTGTAATAATGACAAATAGGAAACTTAGGCCTCCCTTTCAGTCTCAAATGGTTAACATCCTAACCGACCAACCAAAGTCTTGTAAAAACCAAAGTTGTCAAGACGACTAATAAAATGGACTTTGGAACTAAAATACGACTTGCATATCAAGCCACAAACTACTTTCAAGTCTCAAGTAATAGTTGTTTTTATGGTAGAATGCACTATTGGAGAAGAAATGCTTTTGCCAACCTCATCATCAATTTCACCTAGATTTAGACATAGTAAATTTCAATGAAAAAAAGGTGTGGAAACTATATGTAAATAGATTTACCACCAAGGAAAGAAGTGACATAGAGCTAATCTTGGTCAATCCTAAAATTATCAAAATGCAACATGCCTTGAAATTTAAATTTTGAGCTACAAACAACAAAACCAAGTATGAAGCACTTATAGTTGGTTTAAAGATAGCAACATACTTGGAAATAGAAAAGCTAATGGTCTATAGTGATTCATGGCTCGTGGTATGTCAAGTCGGGGGTGAATACGAAGTAAAAGAAGAAACCATGGTCAAGTATTTAATAAGGTAAAAATTCGGTTCCAAAAATTCACCAAGTGTGAAATAGGAAGAATACCTTGAGAAGAGAATGGGTAGGCAAATGCCTTATCAAGGTTGGCTACTTAGTAAACCCATTAGGTGTTTTGATTGTGGAAATCAATGAAAAGTGTATAACTAAAGAGAAGCAAGTTGGACAAATAGATAAGGAATCAGAGTTTTGAATGAGCCCCAATCAAGGAATACCTAACAATAAGAAAGTTTTCAAAGAACAAGATAAAGGCAAAAACTTTGGTAAGGGAGGCATCGAGGTACACCATTATAAAAGGGACATTATACTGTAGGTCATTTACTTGGCCATATCCCAGATGTTTGAGTTTGTATAAGGGTAACTATATGTTAAAAGAGGTGCATGAAAGAATTTGTGGAACCACTTTGGTCCAACTTATAGTACTAAGACAAACATATTATCGACCCACCATTAGAAATGATGCCATCGATATTGTTAAAAGATATGATAAGTGCTAAAGATTTGCACATATTCAACATCAACCTTTCATCGAGTTCACCCCTTAAATTAGTCTGTGGCCATTCAAGCAATAGGGAATAGATATACTGGGCCCATTTGTGCTACCTTCAAGATAGAGGAAATTTAATATAGGGGCCATTGATTATTTTAATAAGTGGATAGAGGTGGAGGCACTAGCAACTATAACTAAAGCTCAAATGGAGAAATTGGAAGAACATGGTATAAAGGTTCGGTTTACCCATAGTAGTAATAGCTAATAATGGAAAACAATTTGAAAATTCTAAGTTCAAGGAATGGTATGTGGACCTTAGGATTGACTTTTGATACACCTTGGTAGCTCATCCCCAATCTAATGGGAAAGCTTAGATGGTAAAAGAAGTATTTTGGAATCCCTAATAAAGAAGCTAGATGGAGCTAAAGGAATTTGGGCATAAGAGTTCCAAAAGTATTTTGGAATCCCTAATAAAGAAGATACAAGAAATCTGACATATAGTGACGCTAAAAAAAGCATTGATGAAACCCTAAAATCTATCAGTATAGCACCATAAACCCTATACCGATGGTTAAAATGTATATTCTAACAAATTTTTAGTCGTCAATATATCCCTTGTCGATATAGACCTATACTGATGGTTTTTAAAAGCGTCAGAATAGCTTATAGAGATATACCAATGGTTCAAGACTATCAGTAAATATATATTTATTGATATAGCATCTGTTATGTGTTCCACCATTATACCTTTTAACAACAGTTAACACTCGTCAGTATAGACTTGTATGTTTTAATTTTTCTTGCCTATACCGACGGTTAATGGTCATCAATATAGACTTTACCTATATTAACATTTAAAGGCCATCAGTATATATTTGTATGTTTTAATTTTGTCATTTATATCGACGGCTAGTGCCCGTCAATATAGACTTATATGTTTTAATTTTTTTGACCTATATTGATAGTTAATACCTGTCAGTATAGACTTGTAATTTTTCTTACTTATATTGACTCTTAGCATCCGTTAATATAAACTTGTATTTTTTAATTTTCTTACCTATACTAACAGTTAGAGATTGTTAGTATAGAATTGTATGCTTTAATTTTTTTACCTTTACCGACGACTAGAGATTGTTAGTATAGACTTATATGTTTTAATTTTTTTATTATATTTTGGTGACTGTTAATATCACCTAAAATATTCCAACAATCAAGTGCATCAGTATAAATGTTAAGACATTGGTATAGATAAAGAGTTACATGACCTCACCCTCAAAACTCAATCATATGTTTGCTCCACTAGACACCTAAAGACCTTTTGATCATCTTAAACTTCAATAGAACTCTAAACAAGATAATCTTAAAAATTTATAAATGAACAAACTATTGCAAAACCACCTCAATAAGAAAAAACATACATGCACCTATTACAAGCCCTTTTTGAAACCAAAATATTTTAATTCATACAAAATATCACAAGTCTTGAAAAAGTCAAGAAGTGTAGCTACATCATATAACTAACAAGTTCAATGAACCCAGCTCACTAATAGTATTCAATAAACCAATCAAGCATCACAAAACACAACAGCCTTATTTCAACAAAGTGCATAACATCCAAAACAAAACCAAATCCCCCTACAAACATAATGCTTCGGATAAATAAACAACTTCCTAAAATAAATAATCCCATCATAGATTTCTACAAAGAACCATCTGCATAGCATAAAAAAATCCAATTAGAATTCTTGTAAATTATCTTATATATATATAAAAGGTAAGAAGGTAATCATCCATTCATATACCAGTAGAAATAATTTTATAAACATTATATTCATTCATATATATAGAAGGTAATCATCCATTTATATAAGCAAAAATAATTTTATAACATCTTATTCATTAGTGTATTGCATGAATGAATAAGAAATAACTTAATTTGCACATGTAATCTCCTTATTCTTTTAGTTTAATTCCAAATAATAACTTGATGAAACCAACCTAAGATTATTTTAGTCAATAGAACTATCATTAAACAAATATTTTCACTATAACATTCAAGTCTACAACTATAAAGCATGCTTACATCATTTAAAAGCCTTTTCAAAGGAAAAAAAAAAAGTAAGAAAGCCTTCTTAAGGGAAAAAAAGTAGGCATTAAATTGTAGTGTAATTTAATGATTATGGCAAAGATGATGGGCAATGTTTCAAGATCACAATTACATGATTAAAAACCTAGATTCAAAATTGATTTTGGCATTCTATCTAAGATACAAGTATCAAGCAAAGCATTTCTACATATATATCATGTGATAACAAGTTTACCATTTTCATTTTCATTAGGATGATGACTTGAATTTGAAGAACGATAGTTTTCACATGGGATTTTTAGAGCACTACTAGCATCAGGAACCTAAAAATAATTCAAAAGAAATTTCAATAAAGTTCAAGATTCATGAGAAAGATGACAATTTTTATATATATAAACTAAAATAGATGTTATATATACCGCTCTATTCACCATGTGAGTAATAATATTCAAGATATCCATATTCTCATTAGGAAATTATTTTTTAAGTACTGATAAGACAACACTTAAAGTTTTTTTCAAGTTTTTAATTTCAACCTTGAACTCTTGTACCTCTTCCTTATGTTGAACCAATTCAGAAGATGAATGACCATATTGTTTGGATGAAGCAGGTACTGCACCTATGTAACGAACATCTCCTTTGCTATCCGGTCTTTTAACTTTTGAATATACATAATCTTTCCATAAACTCCCTTCAGGATTCTAAGCACTAGTTTCGCTCAAACCTTGTTTCATGAGTTCCTAAAATTGTAAAGAAACTAAACATAAGTAAAAGTAAGTAATAACTAAATTAAATACCATAATTTCTGCTACTTTGCATTCACAACACTTCCATCTTTATGTGTACGAGAAAGAATATACACCTCAGCACATGATGGTGGAATTCCATTAGCTTTTTGTTTCTACAAAGGTACAACATTAACTATTGTAATGACAAAATCGAACATATAAAAAGTAAACTTCATATTCATTTAACTGAGTGCGATAATGAAAATTGTTATATGTACCAAGGCCTGAATGATCCTCGAGAATGATTTTGTTCCTACACAATAAGGCTACTCTAATTTTGAGCGGTTTATTTTGTTTGTCTCACTTTGTTCATTTAAACAAATGAATAAGAAAAGATATATTATAATAACTTTGTAATTATTATCATAGTGTTCAAACAATGTAAATAGTATATTTTGTAAACATTTACTTTCGCTTTATTAGTCAAGCAATGTGTAGCAAGAAATAAGAATTGACTTTTGTCTACTTGAGAATCATCAACCTTTGTAGCCATTTTCTCAGGTGTCTTGTGTTCATCATAAAATTTAGACTTTAATTCATTCTTACATTGCCTCCATTTAGTACCCATGTTTCTTAGTGCCCAAGACTTAATTTTTTGAAATATTTCTTTAGCAACGAGTTGATCAAAATTAGATTTGTGAAATTCAAACTTTGACTACAATTTGAAAAAGGTAATTGGAAAGAAAATGTCTGTATATATTATATGAATTGCTACTATTGACTAGAAACTAAAAGATTATTGTCATGGCATTAGCTAGCAACTAAAACATTATCATATTAATATGTCTAATGTTTTCCACATTTCTTTCTTCTTAGCATCTGACATTTCATGCCAATTTGTATAATTAATTGGTGCAAAGCTAGGCATTTTGACCATGCTACCAGTGAATCGAGTTAAAGAGCAAGATTCATCACTGATAGGTATATCATCATTATTGCCCTTAACAACAACATGCTCCCTTTTTTCCAAATCCCAAATATCAGCCATATGTGTAGGACCTCGAGCTTTTTTATGTTGAACATTTCCTACATAGAAAAATTACATGTACAGAAAGCAATTAAATTCATTAAAAATTTAAACAAGTTCAACAATATAATACATAAAGAATTGTACTAGCATAATATAGTGTTTTTATACCTAAATTATGTTAAACTTGTTCATCTTGATCTTCATTATTTGTAGATTTAGAAATTGGTTCTTGAGATTCTTGCAGAGGCTCATGTTGTGAAGCTTTTGGATCTACAAGCACATGTTGTCTTTCATATTGTGTTTGCAGTTGAGAGCTAGAGGCATGGTTTGCCCTAGTGATATTCAATCGTCTACGCTTTGCTATCTCAACTCTAATAATACACAAATATACTAAATACAGTATAACAGAAAACTTGATAGTAACAAACTTTATAAAGCACAAAGTACAATTTAATATATTACATGAACGCATAAAATTAAGTAATTCAAGCTAGTAGCACAAACAAAATATTAGTGAACTATTTCTTACATTGCAATTTCTTATATTGCAAAACCTTAACAACAATTTAAATTATTACATAGAATTAAATAATGTCCTCCCCTTTATGTTCATCTATGGGATCTTCTTCTACATGCTCATTTTCCATCTCTGGTGTGATCTCTATTCCTTCATCATCAACTTCACTTCTAACCCAATTTGAAGTACCATTTGTTCGTCAAATTCAAGATAGTTTTCTCCGTTTTCTTGCTCTCTATATAGGGATGATTCATCACCCATATCAAATACATCTCTAAGTTTTGCATGCTTGATAAGAACCCAACTATTATGTTTTTCATCCTTCACTTAACAAACTTTCTTAGCTTGTGATGCTAAGATAAAAGGATCATGAACCATATTAGTTCCACTATGAGCTAGATGTGAAAAATTCACAAGAGTGAAACCAAAGTTATCCTTCTTGCAACCTTTATTTATATCAATCCAATCACATTTAAATAACACAACTTTTATTCTACTAGTATAATTCAACTGAATGATGCCTTTTAAAACCCCATAATAGTTGACTTTCCCCTCAATAGGTTATGCATCTCTTGTACTTGCATAACTCATCATCTTGGTTACTACAACAACCCCAATGTTTTGAGTTTTCAAGTGTCTCTCACGTGCCTTGGTATGAAATCTAAAACCATTAATGATATAACCAGTGTATTTCCTAACAATATCAGTTGGACCAAGGGTAAGCCATCTGAGTTGATCTGTGATGTTTGCATATTCTTGTTGATCCAAATTGGCAACCTATGCAATTTCATATTTGATTAAAATAATAATCTAGCTATAAAAGCTTTAATTACATATTCCAACCCATGATGTGCGACGTACATGATCATGAAACCAATCATGAAAAGTTTCACTTTGCAACTTTTGTATCTCATATGGCATAAGTCAAGAAGACTGATTATGCCTCTTAAGAAATTGCTCATGTTTTCTACATGAAAAAAAATTCTTAGAACACTATACAATATACTACAAAAGAAAATTATCAAGTATAATATGCATGTAGATAAGTGATCTTACTTTATAAAAAGAGCAGCCTCGACAGAATTAAATAGCACATATCGATGTGCTTGAACCAAAGTTATAGCATCAAGTACAATTTATGAGACCCTTTTACACTTGTTAACATTAAAACCCTTACGTTTTAATGTTCCCAATGGTCTTCCTATTGTAGAAAGAATGGATATTTCTTCCACTACAAAGGGATTCTTGTCTTCATTTCGGATGGGTTGATTAAAAGTAGTTTCCAACCCATCAAAGTATCTCGAACAAAAAGTTATACATTCATTTGCTAAATACCTTTCTACAATTGAACCTTCAGGATAAGCTCTATTGCACACATGTGATTTAAGAATAAAAAGAAACCTATATAAATGGAAGTTCAATAGAAAAGATTATTAGCAAACATCCTAGTTGAATTTTAAGTAAAAAAAATCTATAACGCTTTAAGATATACCTCTCAATAGGATACATCTATTAATAAATGATTAGACCGACAATTTTTGCTTTATTTGCCAAATAGATAACTAAATGTACCATTATTGTAAAAAAGATAGAGGAAAAATCTTCTTCATTTCACATAATATTGATGCAACCCAAGACACAACTAATTCAAGCTTGTGATTTTCGAGAACTTTAGAATAAAGTTTTTTAAAAAAGGTACATAAATCAATAAGAACCAAGCACACCTTATCAAGTAAAGAGCATCGTATTGCTATAGGAAGAAACCCTTGCATTAAGGGATGACAATCATAACTTTTGAGCCCTATAAGCTTTCATTGTTTAAGTTGCACACAATGTGAGATATTTGAACAATATTTATCTTAAGTTTTCATTTCTTGGAGAATCTTTAAAAAGGAAAATTTTTTCAATTAAGCTCATTTGATATGAAACTTGCGTGTTAGTGCCATGACGAGTCTTTAGATGAAGAACACTCTTTATATCCATTTCTATAAGGTCAAGTCACGCTTTGTAGTTATCCTTTGACTTGCCTTCTTACCCAATCAATGTACCAAAAATGTTATCACAAACCTTCTTTTCTATATGCATCACATCAAGATTGTGACACAATAGAAGATGTTCCCAATAAGGTAATGTGAACAAAATACTCTTCTTCTTTCATGGCCATTCTTCATCACCATTCCATTATTCCAACTGTCTCAACACTTCACTCCCAGATGGCGGTGAAGAAGCACTTCTAAATTTTTGAGTCCCATTAAATGACTTTTTATCATTTCGAAACCTATGATTAGGTTACAATCACCTACGATGGTATATGTACTAATACTTTCCACCATGTTGTAACCATTTAGATGCAATATCAAATCCACAACAAGGACGTGCATACTCTCCCCTAGTACTCCACTCAGACAAATTGACATATGCAAGAAAGTCATCAATGGTCAAAATTAATGCTACATGCAGTTGAAAGTTTTGATTTTTTGAGGCATCAAAAGTCTGAACACCAACTTCCCAAAGTTATTGCAACTCTTCTACCAAAAGTTGTAAGTATATATCTGTATTGTTTTTAGCACCTTTTGGACAAAAAATAAGTAAGGAAAGAATAAAGTTTAGGTGTTTCATGCACATCTATAAAGGCAAGTTATAAGGTATCAATTAAATAGGCCAAGTGCTATGTGTCACACTCATAGTTTTGAAAGGGTTAAAGCCATCAAAAGCCATCCCAAGCAAATATTATGAAGGTTAAAGGAAAACTTAGGATATTGAGAATCTAATTCTTTCTAAGCTAGAGAATCTACAGGATGTCTTACTCGTCCATCCTTAGTATGCTCATATTCATGCCAAGTCATCAATGGAGTAATTTTTGAAGACAGGAATAACTTTTGTAGTCTTGGAATTAAAGGAAAACAACACAAAATCTTAGCATTTTTTTTTTAATTTTTGACACTATATCTTGGGGATTACTTTCTACATCATTCAACCTCTCTTTCTACCTAGAAGCACTACATTTTGAACATATTTTTTTATTTACTTTATCCTTCCAAAACAACATGCAATCATTGGGACAAGCATGAATTTTTTCATATCCCAAACTTAAGGCAGAAACCATCTTTTTTAATTCTTGATAAGACCTTGGCAATGTATTACCCTCTGGCAGAGCAAGTTTTAAAACCTCTAACATTGTATTGAAAGATTTATTTGTCCAACCATTAAAACATTTAATGTGGAACAAATAGATTACAAAGGAAAGCTTTGTGAAGTTTTTGCAAATTGGATATAGTTTCTCCTTTGCATCTTTAAGTAAACCATAAAATTTGTCACTATCAAATCTATGACCATGGCGTTGCTCTCCACTAGTATCTCCAGCTTGTATGTTACCCACATCAACATTCATAGCTCTTTTAGCCATCATATCATGTAATAAATCATGAATGTCATGTCATTGCCCTCTTTCTTCATCATTATTTAGTCCAATATGTAAATATACATCTAAGACCTCCCTGTGAAATACCCATCAAACATATCATTTGAGAAAACCATGACATATTATGTGATCAAATGCATCTCTCCTACAAACTCTAAATGTTTTGACACATTTAACACAAATACACCAAATTTTTCCATCTTCCGATAATATTATAGAGGCAAAGTCTAAAAAACTAGTGACTCCTTTTATGTATTCTTCAATGGCTCTTGATGTGAGATTTATCCACGCCTATCCATGAAATGTAAGATGATTTGCCCTATTAATAAAATTTTATTTAATTTAAAAACTTAAATTAAAACAATAGCATTTAAATTAAACACTAAATAAAATTTGACTATGTAAGCATAATGTAACATTTTCATTAAGAATAATATTTCATACATACCTTTATAATTAAACTTATGTATTTTCAGGAGAAGCACAACCAAGATCAATTTCAGTTGAATAAGTAAGAGAGGTGCAGAGGATAGAAGGAAAGTAACTCACAATTGCAAAAGCAAAAAATCTAGGCAACTTATAAAAACTGTATAGAAATAGGGGATTTTTGCAAGGAAAACAAAGTTTTAAAGCTCGAGAATTTAAACAAGGATTTTAACTACAAAGCTACAAAGGTCAAAAATGAGGAAGAGTGAGACGAGATAAGCTTCAGGCAGAGGTAAGGATTGAAAGGGAAGGTAAGGATGGTGGGAATAAAATTTTCGCTACTTTTATTTTAATAAGTTTAGATTTTTTTTAAAACGTTTTTCCCAAGACGTGGGAGCAAAAGGTAAGGACGATGGATTATTAAAGGTGTTTTTTGCCAGAAAACACTTTTAATAATATCTGGATAGGGGATTATTCCCTCTAATTTTTTATGAGGGAATATTCAAGGCATTTTTTACCAAAAATGCCTTTAATACTCCCCTTTATTTTTTAGGCCAGGATTAATCAAGACATTTTAGCCTAAAAAACACCTTGAATAATCTTTTATAAAAAATTAAATAGGGTTATTGAAAGAATTTCTAGCCAAAAATGCCTTTAAGAATCCCCTTTATTTTTTTAGATGGGATTATTGAAGGCATTTTTAGCTAGAAAATGCCTTAAATAATTTCTTACAAAATATTGAATGGGGTTATTGAAGGCATTTTCTAGTTAAAAATGCCTTGAATAATTCATGGATTATTCAAGGCATTTTTTAGCCAAAACTGCCTTATATAACCCATGAATTATTCATTCTTTGAGGATTATTGAAGGCATTTTTTGTGAAATATTCATTCCTTGAGGATTATTGAAGGCATTTTTTGTGAAAAATGCCTTCACTAATCCCAACATTTTTTTTTTGGAATATTCAAGGCATTTTTGCTAAGAAAATGCCTTCAATAATCCCCTTTAATTTTGATGATGGGATTATTGAAGGTGTTATTAGCCAGAAAACGCCTTGTATAATCCCTTACAAAATATTGAATGGGATTATTAAATGCCTTTCTAGCTAAAAATGCCTTGAATAATTCGTGAATTATTAAAAGGATTTTTGGTCAAAAACGCCTTCTATAACTCATGAATTATTCATTCATAGGAGATTATTGAAGGCATTTTTTATCAAAAATACCTTCAATAATCCTAGCATTTTTTTTGGAATATTCAAGGTGTTTTTGCTCATAAAATACATTGAATAATCCCCTTCAGTTTTTATGATGGGATTGTTAAAGGTTTTTTTTTTTTTTATTAAAAATACCTTGAATAATCTTTTACAAAATATTGAATGGGGTTATTAAAGGTGTTTTTGGCTAAAAACTCCTTCAATTATTCATGGATTATTCAAGGTGTTTATCACCAAAAATGTCATCAATAACCCTATTTAATATTTTGTAAGGGATTATTCATGGCGTTTATGGCAAAAAATACATTCAATAATGCCTTTTAATTTTTATCAGGAGATTATTGAAGGCGTTTTTGCTTAGAAAACACCTTGAATAATCCGTAACAAAACATTGAATGGGTTATTGAAGGCATTTTTGGCAAAAAAACACCCTTAATAATTTGTGGATTATTGAAGACATTTTTGGCAAAAAATATCTTCAATAATCCCCTCCAATTTTTTAGAGTGGATTATTGAAGGCATTTCCTATAAAAAAAATGCCTTCAATAATGCATGGTTTTTTTTTTTGGATTATTCAAGATGCTTTTGCCCAGAAAACATCTTGAATATTTCATTAAAAAAATTTAAAGGTTTTTTTTTTTAGTAAAACTCCTTCACGGATCATTTTTTAAATTCATTCCCCTATCTTGAACTTTGGAATCCCAAATTGCTATTACAAAGAATGATTAAAAGTTTCATTGCAACTAAACCAAAACCCTTAAACCCATTTAGTTTTTCCTTTTGGTTTTTTCATCTTTCTCATTGCCGCCAACCTTCAACAACTTAACATCGCACACCTCCTTTTTTACCTTTTATGTCTTTATTTTATTTGTTTTTTATATTATTTATATTCTTTGATATAGGTATTTTTTGTTGTTCCTTACTATATATATATTTTATTCATTCCATAGTCACCTTAGTCATCTAATCACCTTTCATTGCATGTATGGTGTTTTTGTAAAGTTTGGTTTAAATATTGTGGTTTGCTGAATGGTATTATGGAAATTGTGTGTATTTTTTTACTCATAATTTGTTTTTTATGGAACTCTTATTTAAGGTGGGAATCATAGTATGGCTTTAAAATCTTATTGGTTTAAGGATGTTTTACGTATATTGGTGTAGTAACTATAGATGATATTGGTTGTATTTTATTACGTACTGTGTGAAATTTAGAGAGATAATTTAGTGTATTTCGTATAATTATGATCAAAATCATAGGTATTATGGAATCCAAAGAACATATTTCTTCTACTACTGAATATGAAGAAGACACACCTATAGTGAAAAAAAGAAAAGTAAAGGGATGAAATAAACAAATTAAAGTGACTAACATGAAAATTCACGTCAAATTCAATCAAAGTGGGTAGCCAATGTCTGATAGAGCTACCAAGTTGGCTAGTCATATTGGAGCGATCGTCCATAGTAGCATTCTGTTATGTAGAATAATTGGTGACAAGTTCCTGATGTTTATTCAACTATTTCATATAATTTGTTAAATAATCATTTAATTGAAATTCAATGTGTTTATAGTAATTGTGTTAAATTTTTTAGGAACGGTTTAATGTCTCAATTGAGTATAAAAGTTTGTGTTACAATCGACTGGGAAAGCATTCAGAGACTTTAAAAGCAGATTGACAACCTAATATATTTTACCATTCACTAATCAAGGTGATGTGTTGGCTGTTCCACCTTCGTCATATGCAAATTTTATAAGTTATCATGATTGGATAATTTTTGTTCAAGATTGACTATCAAAATATTTCTCGATACACATACCCATTACAAAAAATTGTTTATAAGATTTTATGTAATATATTTGATTTCTTAATATGTGATTTACGTAATTTCTTTATTTTTTAAAAAGTCGAAGAATAACAAAAAGAACATTCAAGCCAAACAAGTATATTACCATCAGACATTGAGAAAGCGTTATGCAAATGTCAAGTATGAGCTTGTAAGTATTCACACACTTGTTTTATACTCATAAATGAATATTTATGAATATTCATTTAATAGATTCTGATTCTTATAGTATGGTAATTTATTAGGAATCAGCTAGCTCTGGCATTGAAGTTTCTAGATGGGATGTGTGGAAACAAGGACATCTACGAAAAGATAGATTGTTTGTAGATGAAGCAACTTAAGAAATGGTTAAAAAGATTATATTTATAACTGTTCATTATATCACGTATGATTGGCTTGGTGCTTGTATGCATAACTCTATAATTGTATAGATTTATTGTTATGGCTCATACTATTATTGTCTTTCAGGATGATTATGCTACTAAATTTAAATAAGGTGAACTGGGAACCCACTATGGTGAAGATCCCTTGTCTTTAGCATTAGAAGCGAAAAAAAAACATGGTCAAGTTCATAGGGTTGGTAAATTTGGGTTGCCATTAAAGTTCTTCAGTAATCAACCTAAAACCCCTCAAATGAAAAATGTATAATATAGAGCAATCATTGAACAACAACAACAAATACTTGATGACTAAGAGCAATGCCTAAATGAGCAAAGCAATGACTCACGACTTTGGAGGCGATGTTGGCAACAATGCAGCCTAGCATGTCTGTAAGCTAGTCGGATAGCATCATCCAACTAGGACAAACTTCTGTTGCAAGTCAAGAAGGAAACCCAACCTTCGGTACCAGCCATGAAGTATGATTTTTTTTATTCACTTAATATTTATTTGTTTATTATATTTATTAATTTGGTTTTAATACTTATATTTCATTATATATTGTAGCAGGATGTTAGCACTCGGATTATGACCTTTGCTTAGACTGCCATTAATGTGTTATCTAATTATTCACTTAATCATTTATCTGGAGGAAACTACATTATTATTAGTCTAAGGATGGGTTATTTAATCATCCATCAATTTCTTACATTTGTGGGGATGAGGTTAAGGAATTTTGTAACCTAGATGAAATATCAGCTACTAATATTGTTGCTTATATGAGGTTAGCTTATAAATTTAAATACACAAAGCCAATATGTATTAATCTATATTACGGTGTATTACTAACTAGTATTGTTGATTGTTATCATACAACTTCCTATATAGAGAGATTAAGGCGCGACAAATGACCTATAGATTCAGATTCGTTGACCCGAATATCACTAGTGAGTAGAGTGGCACTATCATTTTTCATGGTTGTCATGTGACTCAATGCATGAAAAAATGGGCTGATTATTATTTGCTCTCGTATAATGCTGCGTAAGATATATTCATACAAATAATTATTCCAACCTAACTCGAATATGAGATGATACCTAATCTAAGTAATCATTCTTATTATTTTCCAATCATCATTGGCATTTTATTTTGATTGATACTAATTCCTTTATGCCATTCTTATATAATTTTGTTAAACCAACGGCAATGCCTAAACTCGATCTTTAAAATTTTGTAAAGAGATATGACATGTTATTATATTATCTTCAGTTTTTTCATAATTAATTTTATTTTTGTATTAAGTAATTTTTTTCTTTTTAATTTAAGGGAATGTCTGCAGTTAATAAGAAAGCAAAGATAAATTGGGTGTCATTATCAGTAAGTGTAAAATTTATTTTTTTATTCTGAGTTTGTTTAGCTAAATATTTTTTAAACCCATTAAATTTATTTTTCAGGTACCTCATCAACCAGGATATACTAAATGTGAATATTATGTCCTTCATTTTATGAAGAAGATAGTTTTATATGATTTTATGATCACACCATTCAAGGTTAGTATTAATTTATGGATGGGGTTATTGAAAGCATTTTTGGCTAAAAACGCCTTAAATAATTTATAGATTGTTTAAAGCATTTTTGGCTAAAAATGCCTTCTATAATTCCCTAAACAAAAATTTTTTTGTATGGATTATTGAAGGCATTTATGGACAGAAAAGTCTTTAATAATGCCTTCCATAATTTTTTTGTATGGATTACTAAAGATGTTTTTGGCTAAAAATGCCTTCAATAATCCCCTTAATAAATTTTTATAAGGGATTATTGAAGGCATTTTTGGCCAAAAATACTTTCAATAATCTCCTCAATAAATTTTTATAAGGGATTATTAAAGGCATTTTTGATAAGAAAAATATCTTCAATAATCCCTTCCAAATTTTTTTAAAGGATTATTGAAAGCATTTTTGGCAAAAAATACCTTCAATAATCCTTTTCAAATTTTGTTGAGGGGATTATTAAAGGCATTTTTTGCCATAAACACCTTTAATAATCCCCCTAAAATTTTTTGTATGGATCATTGAAGGTATTTTTGACCGAAAACACCTTCAATATTCTCTTTCTAAAATTTTTTAAATGGATTTTTGAAGGCGTTTTGACCAAAAACACCTTCAATAATCCTATTCAATTTTTTGTAAGCCAATAGTTTTTGTTTTGATCTTATACTGATGGTTACATTAATGACCGTCATTGTATAACATATTTATACTAATGGATAGTCATATACCATCAGAAAAAGTTTATTTATATCGATGGTCAAATAAAGTGTTGGTATAAGTATGGTATATTCTGACGGTATTAAAAATCTAGTAGTAAAAGTCTTTTTTACCGACAGAATTTAATCGTTAGTAAATAATCAATACAAAAAAAATTTTGTGTGGATTATTAAAGGCATTTTTTGGCAAAAAATGCATTCAATAATCCCTTCCAAATTTTTTGTAAGCTAATAGTTTTTTTGTTTTAAGCCTATACTGACGGTTACATTAATAACCATCAGTATATAACATATTTATATTGACGGATAGTCAAATACCATCAGAAAAAGTTCATTTATACTGACGGTTAAATAAAATATTGGTATAAGTATGGTATATTCTGACAGTATTAAAAATCCATTAGTAAAAGTCTCTTTTACTAATGAAATTTGATCATCAGTATAACCAAATGTCAGTATATAGAAAATATTTTGTAGTGTTATAAGACTTAAGGACGATAGTAAAAGTCCTAATAGGGGAAACACCATTTGATTTTGCATTAGGGACTGAGCTAGTTATTCTCATTGAGATTGATATGCCGAGCTTGAAAGTCAAAATGAACAAGCAAGAGGATAATGAAGAAGTTTTAAAGGTTAACTTTTATCTAACAAAAGAGCAACAAAACATGGCTTTTGTCAGAATAGCTATATAACAACACAAGTGGCCAAGTATTACAACAAAAGAGTGAAAAAAAAGTCATACAAATGAGAGACCTGCTGCTAAGAAAGGTCAAAACATCTGATAGGGATAATTAAGGTGGAAAATTATCTCTTAATTGGGAAGGTCCTTATGTCATAAAAACGGTAGTCTGAGCTGGTACCTTTAAAATATAGGACCTGGATAGAAGAATGTCCCTAAGACTTGGAATGCTAATAACTTAAAAGTTTATTATCAATAAATAATATCTTTGCTAACCTAAGTTAGCATGTTTAATCTTGATTTTGAATAAGTTAAAAGCATGGTGGCTGATTTAAATAGTAACAAGTTTGGTTACAATAAGTTAATTTTGCTAACCTTAAGGTCTCAATGTGAAATTCAATTTTAAATAAATAGATATTCCAACAAATATAACACATGCAAGTATGAAAATCATTTGGCAAAATGAGTTGTTATTTATGAACTCATAATTGGTTGGCCAAATGAGCTATTCTTTATAATGCCATTATAACTGTTATACATAAAAATGATTACAAATATAAATCTAAGTCTGAATCCCTTTTCCCTCTTAACCCTCAGAATGGGCGGTATCCTTATGCATTTGGCTAAATTGAGCTCCCTAGTCCCAAATTGTCTTTGGTTTCCACCATCATCATCACCATCATCATCATCCTCATCTTCCTTTTATTGCCCTAGAGGTCGAACAATTTTGAAATTTTCAATAGAGACCATTTAAGGTCAAGTTTAGGGTAGACATACAAAACCTCATCCTTAGCCAAGTTAAAGGACCCTCGATCACCAACCTCATTTGTAGCTTTGATAATAGCCTGAATTTCTTTAATCTTTTGGAAGTTAGGCAAGGCAGCCTTCACCTTATTATAAACTTTTTCATGATGCTTAAACTTTGCCTCGTCATGCATAAACTTAAGTTATTTCGGGTTGGTGTCCTTATTCAATAGCTTGTCATTCTTTTTTTTTCTCTTGGCTTGGACCTCAATTAGCTCAACTTGGTTTCAATGGTTGTGCACTTGGACTTGATGTTTTTGTAGGTGTGTTTGAACCTGTCAAGCCTCTCCTCTTGAGCCTACTTTTAATGTTAATCCGAGCTTTGTATTCTTATGCCTACATTTTAGCCTAGTCAACATAAGCTAGAGCACCATAAGCAAAATGCCATGCAAAATTGATGTTGTTCACCAAGGGAATGTTGAATTTCTCCTTATTAAAAAGAACAAAAAATTATTTAGTTAAGTTCAGTCATAATACAGACACCAAAAGATATAACAAAGAATAATTAAGTTACCAAACTTTCTTATAGGGGGTATCATAAATTGAATGATTTTGTGAGAGAATTTGGTGAAGTCATAAGCATTTTTATTTCAACGATCTCTATAGATAGTGTAACCACCTGATGAGTAGTCTCGATTAGAGCCTTAGTTGGATGGGGAGAAAACTCGTGCATATTCGTCACTTTGGCCAGATAAAGATGCTTTGTAATAGGTCTGAAAGGTTGGACCTTATCTATCTTAACCTCTATGGGAGGGTTAGGGTTGGAAAGTTAAGCATGAGAGGGATGAACTAGAAAAGTCAAGCTCAATGGTATTCGAACTATAGAGCTTTTCTTCATCTTTTTGCTATTGACTTGTCATTCAAAAGGCTTAACTAAGTAAAAAAGGTTAAAGGAAGAAACTTGCTTCTTTTTTCCCTTACTTATCTATTAGCTTGACCCTACTTAGTCCTTAGCAATTGCCATATTTACCTATTCCTAGAAATAAATAGAAAATAGTTAGAAATTTACAAGTCCAAGTCCTATGAAGGTTTGAACAATTACCTATTCTTAGTTACTTTTATTTCTAAAATAACAAAGAGTATTCACTGAGGTAAGAGGATTCACATCAATCAAAAAGGTCCCATATTTTCTAATTTTATTTTTCTCTTGGAAGACATGGACATCTTCCATAAAAAGTGAGTTATTGCCATTAGAATGGCTTATGAATCGACCTGGGCTAGTTTGGACTTCCCATTTGTCATTAGGTGTGATAAGGGAATAAAAGAATAGCTTTCATGTTTTTACTAAGGTAGGAATTTTATAAAACAACCTCTTGCTAGACTGAGCTATAACATAATACTAGTTGCTATCTCGAGGAAGAGCTTTATGATACCACCTAATAATATAATAATTTTACATGCTAAAAACGATCTAAATTTTAAAATTTGGATGATTTTTAATGCTTTTCATGTTGTTTTCATGATTTTAGGGTTTCAAGCTCATAGCTTTCATTTTCATACAAGGCATGCATGCAAGCATACAAGGAGTATTTTTGGCCTAATATTGGAAGCTCATAGCCAAACCACATTGATCTATATGCATCCATCCATGTGGCTAAGATAGAGTTCCACTTAGACAAGGACTCTCGCATAGTGCATTACATTCAGCCACCTAGATCTCAAAGAAGATTGCATGCAAATTCAATAAACTCTAACATGTTTGATCAAAAAAGGTTTGATCCAAGATTGACTCCTTTACTTAGCCATGAAGGAAGTGTGCTTGCATAAGGACTCTACATTGCATTCAGCTAACTCACTCTAAAGGAATAATTTCAAGCATACATGGACACTTCCATCTCTATCCATTCAGCCATTTCAAGTGCAAGAAGAGGATAATCATCAATTGAAGACTTCTAAGCCTAAAAGGACATTACAACATTCGGCCAATAAGAGATTGAAATCCACCATGAGTCTTTTGCTTAGCCTTGAAAATTTTTGCTTGGAGTAGGACTTTATCCTTTTGAATTTCAAGAATTGAATAAAAAGCAAAATGATCTCCTTTTGAATTTCATCTTAGCCAAACTTAAGAGGGGGATTTGATCAAGAATGCTTCAAGACATGATGAATGGCCGATATCACTCCTTCAAGACCCCATTTGACCAAGGCAATTCAAGCTTAAGAAGACCACATTGGCCAACCTTCAAAAAGATTAGGATAAGCACTCATCCAATAGAATTTAAATTTGAAAATATATCTTGTAATCTCTACTCGCTTGGCTGAACCCTTCACTATAAATAATGAAGCAATTCACCTTATTCTATCATCCCATTCCTTACTTTTCTTCTCTCTTTTAGTTCTTAGTTTTAGTTTTTTTATTTCTTTAGTTTAGTTATTGGCTTAGGTGACAGATTTGCCAATAACAAAGCTCTTGTTCTTTACAATTCTTTTTTTCAATCAAAGAAGTATTTTTTCCAAGATCTTTTCTTTTATTGTTTCAAAGTTTCATATCTTGTTTTCCAATCTCTATTTCAGCAAGCATACTTTATAGTTTTAAGTTTGATTCAAGCATTCTTTTACTTTCTACAAGTTTTGGCCATAATTTTCTTTCATGATCTACAAGTTTTCTTTAATGCAATCTTTGTTTCAAGACTACTCCAAGCAATAAGCAATCTCCATTTTTCTTGTTTTTAAGTTTTCGAATCTTGTTCTTTTAGATCTAGTCTTTGACTACATTTTTCTACTTCCTAAGTGATAGTTAGTGAAGTCAAGATCTCTTCCAACAATTGCTTTGATTTTTCTTTTCTTTTCTTTGCAAATAACCACTAAATTTTTAATTGTTTAGATATAAGACTTTAGATTTTCACCTTTGGTAATTGTGAACTACCCAACATTACTAGCCCTTAGAAGATGATGTTAGAATACCTCTATTATTATTACTTGATTTATGCACTTGCGTGCTATAAGAAAAGCAATAATCATTTTATTTAAAAGATAATCCTTAAAAGGTTAAGGGTTAAACGCCAACCTAGACCCTCTACTAACATTATAAACCCGACAATAATGTACCAAAAATTGGGCATGAGCTAAAAAGGAGCTAAACCATAAAAACTCAATATGGTCACTATGAAGGGATGTAAAAGAAATCTCAACATGGGTACCATAGCCATTTTGTACACCATAATTCATTTTGACTTTGGTGTTGAGTTATTATATCAGAAGAATGAAAAGATTCAACCTTGTAATCTTTAGTGAGGTCAAAAGTATTTCTAAGTTTGTTTGTTTAACTATCTATACACAAGCTAGAGCAATTCTCAAGAAAAGCTCGGCCCTTCAAAGACCTCATGGTTTCTATATGTTTGTTATCTAAGAAGATGTTACTAAGCTGAAGCAAATCATCTTGAACTTCATCATCGAGTTAAAAACCATCCCCATCTTATGAATGTTCAGAATCTTTAGATTCAGATCCTAACTTATTGGGAATAGGCCAAGGAGGAAATACTTTAATATGAAAGACCATTTGGATGGGTACGACACCTTGGTTCAACTTAACAATAGTGCTGATTGCTTTACTCTCGTACTGGGTCTTTTTCTTGTTTTTGGACAAAGACCAATGCCACCTACGACTAGTTAGTTTTTCACTTCGAGCATTGAAAATGCACAAAGGAGATTTATCTAAGTATGATGATGAAATGGCACTCACCTTGGCCATCTTAGTTGAAAGCTTAGCTCCTAGATCTACCTCAACATGTAACGATCCTAAAAATGAATTGTAGTTAGACATGTTTAAGGATGTACCAAAGTTTGAAGAATAAGGTGGAAAATTTGAAAAAAAGGAAGAAATGAAGAATACTTGAAAAAACAAAGGTTGAAAGAGAGTTAGAATACCTGAAAGCCCAGCAAAATGCTTAAAAATGATCTAGAATAGCTAAAAACTTGAAGAATACCTAAAATGCCAAAGAATAGCTCCAATCTTCAAAGACCAAGAGTTCTTTTTAAAGGATTCAAAAGTGTTAGCTTTAAGAGTACAAGAGCATATATATACATATATACATACATATATATGTATAGAAAAAAAGGTAACTTTCAACTTACCTATCTAAAAAAATCTCAATAAATATATCTCGAACTTACTGCTAACTTAAGAAGTCAATAAAATTTTATAAGTTATCAATGAAAGAAAACTAATATATTAAATACCTATCAAGCACGACTCGATCAACTCCTAGAATAGATTATGGGAATGGCTTATAGGAACACCCGAGTTGAATTCATTTTGTGAAAAATGAGCTTTCACGCTTAGTAACCATATCGCCTTGGCATCGAGCCTGGAATTATTTCAATGACTTGGTTAATCTCCTTGGCTGACCTGTTAAGTCGGACCTAAAAATTTTATTAGCAAAAAAATATCCATTTCGTCAAAATACTTGGCCTTTGAAAAATCCCAATCACCTAGTCTGAACTGTCAAACTAGCTGTTGGGGAGGGGGGTGGGGGACAAAATAATTGCCAACATTATCCACTTTAAATGCAAAATGGAAATTTGAATAATACCTCCCAATCAGGGGTATTTTATTCCTTTGATCTACTTAGGGTATTTTCATCTTTTCGCCAACCTAACATGCCCAATTAGTTAGTGGGAGGTAGACCTGACATGGCCAAGTCATTAATGGAGGCAAACAGTTGACATTGTCGGACTCCCACTATCAATTGTTGATGTAGATCTTTTTTGTAATGTATGCATTTTCAGGTGGGCATGCTAACATGGTGGGTAGCCATTGGTCTAACTAATGCCACATCAACATCACTAATTCCAAGTCAAATGCTACCTATCATGTCATCTAAGTTATAAATACCTCGCATTTCCTCATAGGTAAAGCAAGCCATCCTTTCTTTTCTTTCTAGTGATCTCACTCTCCTTTCTCCCTACTATTTTATCTCACTAACTTGTGCATAGAAATAGAAATGCTAAAGCAACTTTCGACCTTTGTTCTTCTTTGAAAGGAGC
This sequence comes from Durio zibethinus, assembly GCF_047325235.1. Classification (NCBI taxonomy): domain Eukaryota; kingdom Viridiplantae; phylum Streptophyta; class Magnoliopsida; order Malvales; family Malvaceae; genus Durio; species Durio zibethinus. Next base: position 15,492,348 of record NC_143171.1, read on the forward strand.
CTTCCCCGATCCATTTTTTGGTCCAAACACTTTTATTCCCTTCTGCTTTCATTATTTAGAAAGTTGTTGATAATTTGGTAGCTATGCTATAAACAAGAATAAGGGATACAACTACATACTCCAATTTGCCATCTCCTTAGGACAGCTCTATGGAACTCTCGTATATTTCATAACGGCTTACTTGGATAGTGATAACTTCACTTCAAGCCGATTTTATTATTATGTGTACTATATTTTGGCAAATTACTTTTAGATTTTGATACCCTCGATCATTGCTGTCCAATGTAGGAAGAAATTTTCTTTGGCATTTTTTTTAATTTAAGCATTCCATTTTAAAAGAATGACATTTTTTAATTCTCTTTTTGGGTTTTCTTTCCATAAATGATGTTTGAATTCTATTATATTTTCAGTACAATATAATTAAGCTCATTGCATTTTTAGTGAAATCAAAATATTAATTTTAAAGGAATCAAATTAATATTAATTTTTTATTAAATTTTTTTTAATCACAATGATAATAATTTTTTTTAATTATAATTATAATAATTTTTATTATTATTTTTAATCTTATGTAATAAATCTTACTATTCCTTCAAAGTGGAAGGCTTTCTTTTTTGGTGTGATAGGGGCTCGGTGGCTGTTTTAATTTCAACGCTGAGAAGCGCAAGTACCGTAAGAATTGCACGCTGTTGACCTGTCTCCGGCCGTTGTTTTCTTGGATTATTTTTAAGTTGGAAGTTCCCAATTAAGAATTACTAGAATGGGCATGGCCCGGCGGGCAGCGGTCTCCTATTGTGGTGGAGCCTGCCAGAGAAATAACGTGTCGCACTACCTATTAGGATAGTGGACTACTTTAATTGGTGAACAACATAAGGTCGATACAGGACGACCTTATGTTGTGTGTGCGATATACTTTAGGTGACTTGGTCTTCGCCATTCAACTTTTCATCTAAAGTCCTCTTTTTTCATTTCCTTTATTTTGCGAGAAGGCTAGATTTGAGCTCTGCACTGAGCAAGAAAGAAATAATATGGATTGGAGCACTCTCGAACTCAAGGTTATTTCTTGCAGAGATCTCAAGGCCTTCAATTTCTTCCAGAAACTGTCAGCCTACTCTGTCGTCTCTATTTTAATTGTGAATGAACAAGCAAAGAAAAAAGAAGAGCAACAAAAACATCTGCAGCGTCAGAAGACATCTATCCAGAAAGGAGGTAAGAACCCTGAATGGAATCATGTTTTCCAGTTTGATCTCCAAAGCTTACCTCCAGAGGAAGTTGATCATCTTTTTCTCAAGTTCGATTTGCGTAGTGAAGGTTTAGTTGACAGAACAATTGGTGAAGTACGTGTTCCATTAAAGGACTTGATAGATGAATTTTGTGGAGTTGTGAGATTTGTCAGTTATCAGGTTCGTAACAGTGATGGGAAGCCTAATGGGGTACTGAATTTTTCCTATAAGTTAATTGGGAGAATCAAAAAGAGTGGAAATGGCTCTCCACAAGTTGACTTGTCACCTGAAATCCAATTTTCCTCTAAAAATGTTGTTTACCCCAAGCTGGAACAAGATAATCGGTCAAGCGGTATCCAGTATCCTTCATTGGATGATGTTTACAATCCTTCCCCAGTATTTCATTGTCAAACACTTGGGGGGTATTACGGTAGGAATTCAGGCCCTCAGGGGTTGGTTCCTGGAGGATTCCTTCATCCATATTTAAGATCATCACCAGTGGCGCAGCGTTCTGCTACATATTGGGTACACAGTGGAGTCAACTTGCTACAGGAACGATCTGCAGAGTAATCAGGGATGGTTGGTATATTGATGCCTGGAAGATCTGGCTTCCTGTTCTCAGGTTGTTAGAGCCAGAACGCAGGTGGCAGGCCAAGTGTGCTGCCAGTACAAGGTAGTGTAGTTACATTGTTTAGGGAAGCACTGTATGCCACTTCAGCTGTTCTAATTCATACCATGTTGACATGTAATTATCGTTGCATCATTTTGATGCTTCACCTCCTTTTTTAAAATTTTTTTTGGCACAATATTTGTCTATTGTTTTTCACCGAAATATTAATTTCTATATTATATCATGAAAGATTAAGCCGGGACCTATTTTGCTCCTAGCTGTAGATGGAGCCACTTCTGGTCAATTTTGCCACAACCTGGTAGCTGTTGTTTTTTTAATCACCTTGTGCTACAGAAAACAAACTCCTAAATGGAAGAATTGTTTTCAAGATAGTAGAAAAAATGTTGTAGTTGAATATAGATGATGCCATTCAACGTTGCAGTTAAAAAAGTAGGCAACAAATTGCGTGGAATTTCAACCAAAAATTGGATGATAGACTTCCAGAAAATTGTGGAAAGATTTGGGTTGTCCAAGTCCAAGTCAATTCGAAGTTTTGAATCCCGGTGGAAGCTCAATGTAAAAGTCGAGTTAAACTCATAATCGCTTTGGCTGGACGCGATGGGAGGTAGTTTTCATGACACATCGTAGGCTCCATCCATTTCTCTGTTTTCAGACATTAACAAACAACAAGGACTGGTAGAATATTATAATAGGAGAATTTCAAAAAGCTGGTTTATCAGAAATATTTATTCTTTGATACCATTATAAAAAATAATTAGCTAAGAAATAAGTATACGTAATATCAATACAAATTTAAAATTACTTTTATGATCTTAATATCTAAAAATTTAAAATTATTGTACATATATTTTCACTAAATGTACATATATTTTATTTGTATATAAATATAATAATCACTTGTAATGTTGAATTAACACTCATTGAACATAAGTTTATGAAAGTAATTGTCAATTTTTTATATATTATATATTTTAGTTCTTTTTTTGTTAAATATTTTCAGTCATAGTGCCATCAATAAATATTTTTGTTTAGAACACTTTTATTTTGAAATTGTCCCTATAGTAATTCATCCTGGTTGAGTGGTGAATTGCATAAATTTGACTAAAATATACTTTGAAATTAGGGAGTTCTCCACTTTTAACTTGTTGGACCAACTCTGAGTAATTAAAATTGGTCATTTGGCAATTTGCTAGAAGAAATTAGATTACTCGTTAATTTGTTCATGTTAAAGGCATCAAGAACTCGAAACTCACCAAATTTGATAGTGGACATAAAACAATACAAAATTCATAATCACTTTTAGAAAAGGAATAGTTTGCACACGCATATCAGCTTTCTAAATTCGTTGATAGAGTCAAGATAGTTCGGATATAACCTTTTGATCCATTTATCAGTATAATTCGATACTTTCACAAATATTTTGGAAGAACACAAGCATGGCGTAGTATCTACTCATGATATCTTTCCATGTTAGTCTTTACAATTTATAGTTAACCTTATGGATTTAGAAAAGCCATTTTTCTAAATTCATGCACTTTGACCAAAGATTTTATCAATTTAATATAAGCCAAGAACAAATAAGATATATTTTTTTATGTCACTTGGAGTGATGAATCCTCTTTAAACTACTCATTTACATTCACATGCTTAACGCCTACCTAAAATCACCCTTTTTAGCATCTTTTCTTGAGACCCTATACATGAAATCAAAGTATGACAATTCACATAAAAAGTAACTTGATATCACAAGTTAGAGGACTAATTACAAGACTAAAACATGGAAATCTTTTCATAGATACTTGAGTGAAATATCAAATGGAGTTTTCGTGGTGCTTCATGTTCATTGAACTTTTTCATCTAACAAAAACTTACATTTTATCTTCAAGTACCTCTTTACTTCAACATATAAGATTGGATACTTGCTTCTCACAACAAAAAACCTTTGTTTTAAGGGCACATTTGTTGTGGCGGTTTGCTAAACCGCTAGAATTATTTTAAATTTAACGGGCTTTCCCGTCTAAGCCCAACCTGTCAAGAATAAATCATGTTTCTGCACTGTATTTGCTAAATGTGTTTAACTCATCCCCTTTCTCACCTTGGCCCAATTAAAAAAAAGGAAAAAGTCTCTTCACTCTTCCTCTAATTTTCTCTCTTTGATTCTTCTTCACGTGTTTTCTTTCTTTCAATTTTTTGAGCTTTCGACAATCTCCTTCACATTTTTTTTTCATCATTTTTTCGAATCAGATTTGAAACCAAATTTTAATAAATCTTTCTCACATCAAACTTGATCTTTTCATTTTCCCTAATTTTTCCTTTCCAGTTGCTCGATTATCAACGTTTTCTTCCTCGTGCCATTTCCTAGCTAGGCACTTTCACCAAAATCAATCCCTTTTTTTCATTTTGATTTTGATTTTTAAAGGAACCAAATGACTAACAATCATTTTTTTTTTGTTTCGATCGAGCTTAAGTCTTGTTTGGTCTAGTTGTTGTTTCTTTATCTTGATTTTGTTGTTTGGTCAATCTCAAGCTCAAGCCTAATCTAGCTCAAGTTAGTTTTAATTTCTTGATTTTTATTTTCGATTTTATTTTTTTTGGTGATTTGTGATGACTTACTTTTGTTAAAAATTACGACAAAGTTAAAAATTTTAGAAGATGAAAACAGTCACTAACAAGTAATAGTTAGCCAAAAAGCTGACTAAAAATTCCAGATTGTTTACAACGACAAGATTTAAAGAAACAAATTAAGCAATCTTAGTTTGTTTATTTTATACTACGATTTAACAAATTTAATTGAAGTTCATTTGTTTAATTTTCGCTTAATTTAATGAAATTCTCTGTTTGAAATCATTCCTAACAATCTGGCATGGCACAAGCTAATTACCATTGCCCAAAGATAATGAATTGGGTTATAGATTAATCAAGAACTTAAGATATGGGGCTGTTTGTATATTTAAAACTGAATTAGATTGAAAGAATATGAAGAATAACAGAGATTCAACCTTCCATTGTATAGTTTCTTAGTGATCATGCATAAGCTTCTATGGATTCAAATTTGTGTTGGTTGTTTAACACAATTCAATATGTAAGGTTTAAGTAAACTAAAATAGAAACAAGTTGCCTTCGATCTTAAAGAAAAGAAAAGGCTAATGTTTATTCTAACCTAGATAAGTTCCTAATTGAACTTAACATTGAATACATATTATAATTTTAAATTTTTACTATAGGAAAATGATCATTTAGTGATAGATTTTTAGCGACGTTTTACTAATAAATACCACAAAGTTTGATATTTAATAAAATTAGCGGCATATATTTATAAAATGCCACTAAATTCTTATATAGTGGCATTTACATTTAGAAACACCATTACAAACATACTTTTATGGCGTTTGCTGACTTAAACGTCACAATAAAACTATCAAAATTTATTAAATATAAAATATAATTTTTTAAAAAAAGAAATGCACTGTATCTTAATTTTTTTGTAACGTTTCTATTAAAAAATGCCGCTATATGTATTAATTTTTATAAATTTCACGACGTTTATAGCGTAAGCACCACTAAATAGTTTCTCCTAATTAGAAATGCATCGTTTTGTTCTTGTATAGTGAGGTTTTAAAGTAAAAACGTTGCTTAAGGTAAGAAGTTAGATGGCATTTTTAAGTAGAAATGCCGCTAAACGCAAGAAGTTAGTGGCGTTTCTTCAAAAAATGTTGCAAAATTTCCCTTTAATTTCAAACACTAGACCCCTTTCTTGCCATTTTTGCTTTTCTTTCACCATGCACCTTTTCTGCTGTTTCTGCTTGTTTTGGGTCAATTTATTCATATTTTCAACCGATTATGCAAAGTTTCAATCATGTTTCGATCAATTTTCCTTTGTTTTTTTGTTTCTATTTCTACAAAGTTCCGATCAATTTTTTTGCATTTTGGTTTGAATCCCTAAAGTTCCCAGTGACTCTAAGGGGGTCGAATCCCTAAAGTTCCAATCTAATTTCTTTTGTTTCTATCGTTAATTTTGGTCTGGTTCAAGCTCCATTGGTAAGCACTAAAATTATCTTTTCCATTTCTTATTCTTTTGTAAAATTTATTTTTTTAGAGGTACTTAGTTGATGAATTTGTTACACTAGAGATTAAGAGTTCAAGAATTCAAGGCAATAGTGTTTTTACTACTACTAGAGTTAAGAGTTCATGGTAGTTTTTTACGTGGTGCTTAGTAGGCCAAATCCTGAATCCAACAAGTAAGAAAAAACAATATAAAAAATAGTTCAATGATTTGATTTTTTGGTAGTTTATTTTCTTTTTTATTTGGGTTAGCTTTTAAGTTTTTGGGGATTCCTAAGTTGAAAAGAATAAGATTTTGGTGGTGGCATTTGAAATGGAAGCATTCATAGGGGAGACAACAATAATCTCATTAGCAAATACACACAGAGTTGTTTTGGAGGAATTTTAGATTAAAACTAAAAAGTCTCTAGGTTTCTTTGGAAGGATCTGGGTTGAGTTGGTTTTGGGAAAAGTACATTGGTGTTTATGTTTAGTAGGCTAGTAAGGCAAAGGAAAGAAATCATTGTTGGCATGGAAGACATATGACAGTGCTACTATTGCTAGGGGGTTAAAGGTTGAGTAAGGATTCAAATTTTAGAGGGAAGAGGGACTAAGATGCAATGGTTGTTCGTATGGAAAGAATGAAGAAATGAAAGTTATTTTAAAAGAAGCTTTTTGGGTAGTAGAAACAAGGTGAATCCATGTCAAGTTGAATTTGCCTCCAAAGATATGGTTTTGACTTATTCATCTAAGATTTGATTTGACTAAACCCATTTCAAATTTAGGTCTTCTTGAACTTCCATTTACCGATTTTGCCTTTTCATTATTTTTGCTTTATTTATTTGTTTAGTTTATTTTAATTATCTTTTATTTAGTCATTCATTTTTTTTTTCCACATATTGTTTATTTTTATTATTTTATTCGTTTTGAAAATCATGATAGGTTCAAGTTTTTTGGAAAGAAATAAATAAATAAGATTTATAGGGTGATAAAAAATAATGAATATTATTTGATGGAATTCTTATGAAACTTTAAAATCATAAAAGGAAAAATAGTTTAGTTTCCAAATAAGCTACAATTGCATATTTCTTCATATTAAGTTTCTCTTAGGTAATTATGGCTCAGATATGTAAAGCATTGCTTTTGTTGATTCTGATAAACCAATTATATAGGCTAATGATACTTTTCTTATAAGGAATGCTTGTAAGTAAGAATGGAGAGTTTATTTATTTGTGGTTTATGTTTTTATGAATGTATATTAGAATAGATAAAATGTGATTTAGTTATTTATTTTTACAAGTGGTATTATGTAATTACTTTTTTAGTTTTGGGATTTGGAAAATTTCAACTAGTTATTGATTTTTATGGTGGAACCCATTTTATGTTATTCAGTTGGGTAGTCTTGTAAAACCATAGAATTAACTTTTAATATAGAGATTTGACACCAAATAGCAAGGTTAGAATAGGTGCAGGAAATGTTATTGTTAAAAACATATTTTCTTCCATAATTTACAAGTTCTTTAATCATATGTGAAACAATTATGTTTAAACCATTCCCTAATTAAATACTATTAATGATTATGTTTAAAACCAGAGTAAGCTGGTGTATGAGTTTCCAAAACACCTCTTTACTAACTAATGATGGAAAAAAGCTATTTAATTGATAAAAACCTATTTTTTATTGGTTGTTTTGCTGATGTTTCTCAAATACTCCTATTTAAACTCTTACTAAAGTAAACATTCAAAATTGTTGAGATTGAGATATAGCATCCTATTTAAGATTGTATCAAGGGAAGTTGGAAGAATAAAATACTTGGATTAAACATATGTTTGGAATGGAAAAATCATTGTTAGATCTAGGCTTCATCTAGGTATCCTGAAGTACTTGAAAGATTTTTGGGTTTAAGGTTTCTATTTAACCTTTAAAGTGACCTTTTTCTTTTAATTTTTGAAAAAACACTGTTGAATGTCAATGAGTTTTCCAATAAGCAACTTTATGTGATCCAATTCAAATATCCCTTAAGTTCATATAATTTGGCATGAACTAAAAAAATTTTCATGGTGAATGTCACTTGAATTAATCAATATAAGGTAGATATAAAGGCCTTATGAATTCAAATATCATGATGGGCTACTAAAGATCACCACACTCTTTTGCATGTGATGTGATCATTATGTTTATTCGCTCTTCATACACATTTCATGATATAGGAAGTCCTTTTATTGACTTTTCTGAGTTGGTATGTCATTATTTACTTGTAATTTGTACTGCTTATGGTACTTTGTTTGTTATTATATAGGTACATCATATATGTGCTTTTATATCTTTTTAATCGAAAAAAGACATTTGTATTAAGAATTATAGCTCATGATTTTTAAAAATTCATGTTTATTAGGTTTGATGAAAACTGTATATTCATAGTCAAGAGATTTATTTTTTACAGTTTCAAATTAGGTGTAGGTTTTGTGGGAGAACATGTTTTTGTTTATTTTCAACTTTTTTCTCATTTTTCTAATATTAATTTGTAACAATACTATCTATGTTTACTTTTTTTTTTTTTATCAATTTTTTTGAGATTTGGGTTAGCTCGTGACTTATAATAGTAAAACTTCACTAGAACAAAAATATTACCTTGTAATCTTTATTATTTGTATGACTATATTTCTAAATATTGTTTAAGCATGCTTTATGGATGGACGTAATAGCACACTATCTATTGCTAAAATAATGATTTGAGTTCAATTGATGCGTAATCAAAATTTGTGATCCTTTGAATCTATTATGAGCCTTTAAATTTTTGATGTACTATGCACATTACATTTTTTTTATAGAAATTATCCATGAAGTTTAAAAAATCTAGATTTTAAGTTTAGAAGTTAAAGAAAAATTAGTATTTGTTTTTAGGGTTTAAATATGTTTGTAATTTTACATACGTTAGTTATATATAATTATAACATCAACAGTCTAATCAAGTATGTTAGAGTTCACTTTCATATAATTAATTAAATCAGTTTGGTTTGATAATGTAACAAGTATTATATGAATAAGAGTTGGATGCAAAAGTCAAGATTAAGTCAAGAGTATTGAGGTGGAGTGGAAAATTTTCTTAATTTTGCATTTGACAATGCAAATGAAGATAATATGATATTATGCCCATGTTTGAAGTGTCCTAATATTGATTGGCAAATCTGTGAAGTTATTTTCAAAAATTTAGTTTGTCTTGGATTTCTCTCGAGACATGTTAATTGATATTTTCATGGAAAATCTACATCGTCAAGTTCATCAACTAGAGTTCCTTCAACTTCAAAGGTTTCCTAACACTAACATGATCCTATTAGACAAGATAACATAAAAGGCATGTTGCTAGATGATTTCAACATTCAGAACTAACATTTCCATAATTCGTCTCCCTAAAATGAAGGATTTAATAAGTTAAATATTGAAATGAATGAATTTGGTGAACACGGGATAGGTGTAGGTGCCCAACAACCTAGTAGAGAAGTATTAAAGTTTTATAGGTTGCTTGAGGATATGAATGAAGAACTTTTTGAGGGATTTGAGCATTCAAGGCTGTCTTTTTGTGTGTGTCTGTTTCACTTGAAATGTTTATGTGGATGGAGAGGAAACTCTTTGACTTTATTATTGAGTTTATGAAAGAAATGTTTCCTTTTGCAAAATTCCCTAAATCTTGTAACGATTTAAAGAAAATGATTATGGAGTTAGGTCTTGACTATGAGAAAATTCATAGTTGTCCTAATGATTGCATGTTGTATTGGGGTGATAGAAAAAATAACAATCTTGTCATGTGTGTGGTAATTCTTGTTAGTTGGACATAAGTCCCAAAGAAAGGCTGAATAAGGATGATGATGAATTTCATGTAAAAAAAGTTTCTAAACTTTACTTTTGATCTTTAAAATCTTATGGTTGGACTATCATTTGACGGGTTTAATCTATTCAAAGTAATGAGTACTTCTTATAGTACTTAGCCGGTTATATTGATTCCTTACAATTTGTCACCATGATTGCCATAAAACAACAATCATTTATCTTATCTATGATAGTTCCTGGGGAGAAAGGTCCAGGAAATGTCATAGACATCTACTTACAACCTCTAATTGAAGAGTTAAAATAGTTATGGGTAGGAGTTGAGACTTATGATGTATAAAAAAAAAACAAACTTTAATATGTGTATGATGCAAAAAAAAAAATTTAATATGCACGCTACTTTATTATGGACTATCAACAAGGTTCTTACTTATGCAAATTTATTTGATTAGTGCACCAAAGGTCATTATGCTTGTCCATGTTATGCTATGCAAACATGTTCAAAATGGTTACATAATGGTAGGAAGTTCAGTGGCACATTGTCAATGGTTAGATGGTAATCATTGATTTAGATTCCAAAAATATCTCTTTGATAGAATTGAAGATTTGAAGAGAGTTTCCTTACTCATCATTAGGTTTGATTTCTTGTCAAAGTTACGAGATACAATTTCACTTAGGGAAAAATGACTTAATTAAGGAAAAGAGAGAGAGATCTTTAAAGGTGTCCGGCCTCCTATTCTTCAAGTTGTTGATGTTGATACTCAAGTTGGTGATATTGATGTTCAACGTGATGAAAAGGAAAATGAAAAAGATGACCTAAATAAGTTTGAGTTGTAGAAAAAAGGAATTATCTTTTTGGAGTTACCTTGTTAGGAATATAATTTATTAAGTCATAACCTTGATGTGATGCACATAGAGAAGAATGTTTGTGAGAATTTTATCAGGACTATTCTCAATGTGAATAAAAGATCAAAAGATTACTTAAAGAGTCAACTTGACCTAGTTGACATAAGGATTCGCCTTGATCTACATCCCTATTGCTTCCTATGTGTCAAATATATCTAAATATATTTAGATTCACACATCGATATGTTCTTTTCTATCATGACTCAATTGAATCATTACGCACATAAGTTTTCATGCAAGGAAATCATTCATTCTATTAAGCATAATTTATTGTCATTTTTTTATTCTTAATACTTTATTTTGATGCATATAGTGAGTATAGAAACAATTTGAGAGCTCATGCGCATTATCGACTATCAAAGCCTCAAGAGCTTGATAAGTTGTTCACAAAAAATTTTCATGAATAGTTAGGAAAAGCTGTAAGTAATGCCATACTTCCCATTTTGAGAATTGTACATAGAATGCTTAGGGTATAAGTTAAATTAATAACATATATTTTAGTACACTTTTGTAGGTTGCAAGTGGAAAGCTTGTTAGTGAAGAGATGAAGTGTCTTTTACAAGGTTCGGATAGATTGTGAAATGATACAAAGGTTTCATCATTAATGAATTTAGATTTCACACTAAATCCCATGAGAGATTTAAAAGAACACAAAATTTAGGAGTTGTTATTACTTTATCAACTACTAGCTATGTTAGTGCTAGGGACACAAACTTTTTATAGGGAAATATTTACTATTATGGCATAATTAATGATATCATTGAGTTGGATTATTATGGCAAGTGGAAGGTTGTCTTATTTCGGTGTAATTGGGCTAATGGGAATAGTGAAAGGGTAGTAAGAAATATCAGTTTAGATTTACAATCGTGAATTTTTCTTGATTAATTAACACTAGATAACAATTCATTGATGAACTTTATGTTTTTTTCCTTTGAAGTCAAGATTCCAAAAAATCAAGTTGGTTTGTTGTTCTGTTAACACACCTAGAGACTTATTTGATATGGGGTCAGATACTAGAGATAACGTTGAACATGAAACTAAATGTTTTCCTTACTGAACAAAACTTGAATGGAAATATCCCTAATACCTCTGCTCAATGGGTTCGTGAAGATGTTATTGAAGACATTTATGAACCATGATCATCTATATTTTGTAATTAAAATTTTCAAAAAATAATGTAATAAATGCTTTTATGTAATTTATATGACATCTACTTTTGTATATTTATTGTGTTGTAAATCATACACTTTTTTTAAATTTAATTAAATCAATATGTTCTTTATATATCATTGGTTATTATTTTTTAACTTTTTATCGTCTTTATGTATGTTTTTTATATATTGTTGGTTATAATTATAATGTCTTAACTTCTCAATTTTTAATTACAAGAGGTTAAGGTTTAGATAGTATCCTGCCAATTAATTCTACTTCTAATTTGAATGTAGGTATCCTAAATCCCATATTTAGAATTTGATTATGATCATTAAAGTATTGGTAATCTACTAATTAACGTTTTTTTTTTTGGAAAATTGATAACAATGGTCAATGAAGGATTAGAGGCTAAACAACTTTGAAAGAATTATAGACACTACCTCCGAATGAGTATATTGTAGTGTCTATAAACTTTGTTAGGTAACCAATTGGTTAAGAGTATCAATTGTTGGCTAGATTTCTAGGAATGATTGTCCATAATGGAATGAATTGCCTATTCATTATAAAACATGGTATAAAGTTCTAGCAAAAGTTAAGACTGAGGCTTTTAACTTTTTGTAGTACTAGTATAATTAATTACATATGAAGGAAATTTTAATTATTTTAAAGTTTGTTTATTGATTGTAACTTTTCTTTTTGTATTGTTACAACCAAAATTTTTACTTGAAATACCTATTTCATTTGTGCTTCTTTTTCTTTAAAATTATTGTTATTTATTTATCTTGATTTTTAATATTTAATAATTCTCCAACATTTAGATGAAATTATTATTATTTTTTAAACATGATTTTTAATTCCCTCCAGCATCTAGGTAGGGATTTTAAAAGTTTTTATTATTTTTATTATTATATATTATATATTTACTTTTATTATTGTTTTTAAGAAGCATGATGGAATTAATAAATTAAAAACTAAAATGAGCATAAAACTAAATTAATTTAAATTACATCTAAATTAATTTACAACATGGAAACTAAATTACATAAAAACTAAAATGAGCATAAAACTTTTAACTAATAAGTAGATTAAACATGCTTGAAATTTAAATTGTACTCAAACAACATAAGAGAAAATGTATGAACATGAATGGTATAAAGTATGCATGAAAATGAACCTTTAAAAAAGACAAACAAATTTTCAACCTCACATTTTAAGCCTTTATTTATAAATATAGTAAAAAGCTCACTATCATTGATGAAATCTTCACTAGCTAGCCACATACAATACTCCCCATATCCCCTAACAATTGCAGAAGTATGAAAATAGCAACCAAAGTTTTGAACTTTCACTTATGAAATATGTTAGCTTTTTCGGTGAGATGGTGATTCAAGAGGGAGGTGAATTGGGTTTCTCCAAATTCTTTCCAAACAAATGATTTCAATATAATTGAATGGAAATTAAAACAATAAGCATTTTTGATGAAAATATAATGCAAACAATAACAATTAATGAACCTAAAATCAAATATAAACAACAATAAATTGTAAAGAGATAGGGATAAAGAAATCAAACATAATGGTTTATAGAGGTTCGATCTTTCTCCACAAGGCACCTACGTCCTCTCTCTTGGTTGTTCACACCAAGGCTTCAATCCACTAATTGAAGAAAAAATTCTTACAATATACAAACCTATCTTGTACTAAATCTCTATCTTTTTCTCAAGGTTTAGATAGCAACCTCTACCCTTACTATATCAAAAGGATACTTCACCTCTTGTTCTCTTCCACCCATGTATATCAAAGGTAATTTTGCAAACAATAGAACAACTTCTCTAAGGCTAAGTGTTTGCTAAGTTTAAGTACAACAAAATGATGATTGAACAACAAATATAATTTGGATACAATAAATACGAAGATATGGACTTTGAAGCTCTAAAACCTCTTGATTCTTTGAGAGAATGGAAATATGGCTTGTTGGCTCTTCCTCTCTTAATTCATCAACCTTCTTAGTGTGTTGGAGTGCCCAATTTATAGAGAAATTGAAGAAGTAGCCGTTGGAGAAGCTTGCGAAAAAGAAATGCCTATTGGAAGCATGAAAAATTAGCCATTGGAATGATTTTGCCCAGACTCGATTAATCTTTTACTTGAGGGGATCGATCTTTTGCGTGACCTGATTAATTCCTTCCATGAGGGGATTGACTGGTTCATGTTTTAATCTAATTTTCCCTTTGAAAAAGCCTAATCAATTGATTCCTTTATGTAGGGGAACAATTGGTTCAAGTTTGGGCTAGTCCATTTACGCTTGGAAAACCATGACCTAATAAATCCCTTTATGTAGGGGATCAATTGGTTAAGGGGGTGATCGATCCCCTACATAGGGTGATCAATCCCTTCTTCATGTCTTTGACCCAAAGAGCTTTCTATATAAAAAAATCAATTGATCCCTTCTAGAGGGGATCGATCCTATCCATGCTGGGTGGTAGTCTCTCGTTTTGCACTCTACTTACTAATTTGATCATAACTTGAGTTATACAAATCCAAAAATAAACCTTTTGAAGATTTAGAAACTGGACTTAAATGGCTTTCTATCCATATAAAATTCATCACCAAATTCATTGTGTACGAATTATAATGAATTTTCAAAACTACCTCTTGTGTAGTTTTTAGACAACTACAAAGTGCCTAGTAAAAATTTAAAATCTTTTCTTAGAAAATTTGGATTTCGATTTTGTTTGATCCATTAGAAAGTAGACTCAGAGAGCTTTCCAACCATATAAAATTAAAATATTAAAACCTTGTGAATTAATATAGAAAAATAAAAAAAGTTCAATGTTGGAAAAACTTTGTTCTTGTAAAACAACTTTCTTAAGTTAATCTATTTCTCAAAACCAATATTATCAAATTTGTATTAAGTCCAAAATGAATAAGTTCACTTTAAAAACAATAATTGGACTTTCATTTAAGCTCAAATAAATAATCTTTAAAAGATAGATTTGGTTTGAGAAATTAAAAAAATAAAGAAAGGTTTGTTTACACTTTGAAAAGCATATTATTTATTTACTACCAAAATATAAAACTTAAGAATATGTACTAAATAAATCTTTTTCAAAACATTGATCAAGCTTATTTAGCTTAATGTTTTGTCATTTCAAAATAATGATCAATTCAAGGCTAACAAACTGTGTGCAAAAAGGATGCATCAAGTAAATTAAAAAAAAGATCAAGTTTTAAAGCTTTTGTTGACCAAATAAAAAAACATGAAGCCTTAAGCTTTTACCAGTCAAAACCATGGATTCAAATAGTGGTGCAGTTGCGGTGTAACGGTCGCTATCTTGTGGTAATGCCACCACCCATCACCGTTATTTGAAAAATATCGAGTGAGAATTTGAATCTCATTGATATCAGAATGTGGTGGCCGTAAAAAAACACTGTAGCGGCAAATAGCGGTCTTAACATACCGTTATTGCCACTGCTCCATTTTTTTTAAGAAAACCAAAATAAAAAAAAATTGGAAGCCCCTAAAAAAACTTGACATCAACCTCAATCCGGCCTTAAACAAACTCAAATTTAATCTTAAATCAGTCACCAATCCATTACAATCAATAGTTCAACACAAGTAATTACCTTTGTAAAAAATATTGTATATTTTTGTTGAATTTTAATGGGATTGAGCTGATTGGTGAAGTTAGCCTCTCCATCTGAGGGCTCAAATGACTTGACTAAAAAGTAGACTCTTCTGGTCAAAAGGATCGGCTGTAGCTTGGTGGTACGGGCTTTTTTTATGAGCGCGAGCCCCCATTCACCCCTCATTCGATATCTTTACTCTGGAGATGCAGCATGGATCAGCCCCTACTTGGAAGAGATTGAGTTAGTGGTTCGAAAAAGAATAATTCCCTGGAATCGAAGTCTCTATTGAAACGAATTTGGGATCGAATGTCGGTGGGTTCGGTTAGGGGCCAGCTGGAGGGAGAGGAAAAAATAGCTAGGAGAAAGATCAGATGGCGCTATGGTGAGAACAATTAATGATATTTTGTTTTGATATTTGTATTTTTAATTTTTTTAGTATTAGATTAATTTTTATTATTATTATTTTTATGTACTTAACTAAAAATTGAAAGTTTGATCCCTTGTATAATAACAAATTTAAATTAATTAATGTGTAAAAAATTAAAATACTTAATAAAAATATTACATTTAAAAATCATAAAATAATAAATATTCTATAGATTATTACATTTAAAAATCAAGTAAATAAAATATATATGATATCATAAACTATTTTAAAAATAATAAAATAAGAGTTTTTATAATTATAATTTTTATAATATGTTGTGCAAAAATAAAAAAAATTCACAACTGCGATAACTGTGATGACCGCAATAGTCTCTGTTATGCTTGTAATTGCAATAAACATGACGTAATCGAAAACGTGATCGCAACCATAATTTAAATCCCTGGTCAAAACCAAAAACAATAAATGAGAATGCACATAGGAAGGAAAAGAGTGTTTATGTGCATGAAAACAAACTAGAAGAGAAATGAAAGGGATTCATTGGCATCTTTCCTTCTGTAACTGCCTCTTTTTTTTTGTTTTTTCTATTCTTTTCAGGCATTGTGGTTTCTTGTTTCTTCTTTTGGTTTCCCTTCGAACAATTACTTTTTTATCTATTCTTTTTTTCTTCGACTACTATTGGTTTGAACCTTCCTTTTGTTTTTTTTTTTTTTTGCTTTCTCTTCATTTAGTTTTTTTTGTTCCTAATGCTAATTTTGTTTTATCTCTTACTAACCTTTTTTTTTTACTACTAGTTTTTCTCTCTTTTCTTAGCTGTTGGCATTCTATTGAGCTTTTTGGTTTTTGCCTTCTTTTCTAGTGCTTTTTCCTTTGCTATTTGCATATCTGCTTGGGTTTGGGTTTCACCAACTACCCTTTTTTTTTCTTAGTTCTTTTCTTTTCCTATTATCTGTTTTCTTTTTTTGGTCTAGTCTTTTTCTGCTTGCTACTGCTTTTTTTTGTTCTTTGTTTTGTTCTACCACTAGTTTCACGTTTCCTCTTCTCTACCACTTGCTTTTTTTTTTCCTACTACTTCTCCTTTTCCAATTTTCCTTTTTTTGCTACTAGCCTCCCTTTGCCTTTTTCTTTTTTTTCTTTTTAAAATTTCACAAATGCTATTACCTATTTTTTTTATTTAAACCTTCTTCCTTCTTTTTTATTTTTTATGTTTTTTTTCTAACAACTGGTTCCTCCCACAACTTCATGTTGCTCTTTAGTTTTAACAGAAGTTTTTCATAGAACCACATTTTCTAACCATGTTATTTCGTTTTAGGTTTTTTTTTTTTTTAGCTACCCTTCCTTATGTCTTATACATGGTTTTTAGCTTTCATTTTCTCTTACAATACAAATTGGATGAACCCTTTTCTTGGCCATGTCTTGGGCCTTAAAAAAAGAAACCCATGCTTAAAGGCCTTGACTCTTATTTGCGCTTAGATTTGTTTTTTTTTTTTTTTGGCTAATTTTGTTTGTCTCATCTATAACATATCATTTGGGCACTTTAAGTTTTTGTTTTTTCATTTTTTTGTGAGCTAAGCTTTTTCTCTTTAATTATTATTTATTATTTATTTTTATATATTATGTTACTATTATTTTCATTATATTTTTCCCTATATGTATTCTTATTATTATTATTTATTCAGTTTTTTTGTTTAATGGCCAATAATGGGCTATTAATGGGTTTAAAAAAAAAATTATCGAGCCTTTTATTAGGCCATTTTGGGCATTCATTAAGGTTAATGCAATAGATCTCACTATGAGGCACACATTGGCCTTATATTAGAGCATTTAAAAGTGGGTCGTGTATTGGATTCAAAAAATAAAGCTCGAACCCAACTGTAAAAATGAGCTTAGATAAATAAAATGTCTCAGATAAAATTAGGTGTCTATAGTTACCCAACTTTGTATATTTCTAAGGATTAGCATCCCTAGAAATAATGCAAAGACGTAAACAACAGTTTTATTCGGATACTATTTCGTAAGAAAAAATTTTTCCTTTTTTTAATTTTTTTTTCTTTTATTTGTTTTTATTTTTTTAATTTTTTAATTTTTTGTTTTCTTTTTTTTTTTTGAGGAATTGACAATCCTTCTTGGGTGTCAACTAAATTGGGTTTAAATTCTTTTTCGGGTTCTAGCTGAACTGGGCTTAAATTTTCATTGGTGCCAAAAAATCTGGGCTTAAATTTTTCATTGGGTGCTAACTAAACTAGGCTTAAAACTTGGGTAGACTTAAATTTTTTTGGGGAATTAATGATCTTTATTAGAAATGTAAGAGGTGAAAATTTTCTTTCTGAATGGATTAGATGGTATTGCACCTGAAGGTTTCTATTGATTCAAAAAGACTTTACCACTTAAAGGGGATAAAAGGGGTTTACAGTTTTGTAGCTAATTTGGGCTTACGTGCTAGCTAATTTGAGCTTATGTGCTAGCTAATTTGGGCTTGCAAGCTAACTTATATAGGCTTACATGGCAGCTAATATGGGCTTGTGTGCCAGCTAATTTAAGCTTACGTGCTAGAAAAATTAGGCTTAGATTTTCATGGGTGCCAACTAAAATGGGGTTAAAACTTTGGTACCAACTAAACTGGGTTTAAATTTTCATAGGTGCTATCTAAACTGGGCTTAAATTCTTTCTCAGGAATTGGCGATCCCTACCGAAAGTGAAAAAGGTGAAAATTTTCTTTCCAAGATGGATTGAATGATTCAACATATAAAGGTTTTTGTTCATTTAAAATGGTTTCTCCACCTAAAAGGCATAAAAGAGGCATATACTTTTTCCATGCAAGCTCACAGATGAAATATAAGTTTTTCTAAAAACATGAATCCCTTAAGTACCATACATGTTCAACATTTCTTTTAGTATCTAAATGTGACATTTTGATATATGTTAAGGTTAATTGTAAAGGCTTGAGATTTTGAAAGATCATTTAGGAATGGAAGAAGGCTAAACTTTTCAAAATCAACCCTTTTTTATGCTTTCTCAAACTTTTGAGACCTTGGTATCTTTAGATCTTTCAAAAGATCTAGGTTGCTTTTGGTTAGCATCTATCTCATTTAGTATTGGAAGTGGCCTTCATAGTTGTACTCTAGACTACCCTTTTACAAGGTTTTCACCCTAAAGTCACATTTATTTTTTTCTCATTTTTCCTTCATTTTTTTTTCTTATTATCACACCATCCGTTTAAGTATTCAAACCTGTCCAAAAGGGACTAGTGGTCCAAACAAGAAATTAGGTACTAAAAGGGGATTAAAAAGTTCATAGATTTCATGGCCATTTTCTTAAGAGAAACTCTTCAATTTTAAGCCTCCATGCTTGATCCAATGTGGACTTTTCATAAAATCTAACATAGGCTAAAGTTCAGGGTTTTCAAAGAAAAAAATAGATAAGCCTAAAACAAATGTTTAAATGTAATAGAAACCAAGGATCATTCTTTCATTTGAAGGATTCTCTTTGGGTATATTCCTTTTCATTTTCTTATGCTTTTCCACCCATTCATTTCTCTATTTTTTTCTTCTTTTTTCTTACTTTTGTTATTTTCTACTTTATTTCACCTTTTTCCTTTTCTTTTTTCTCTTTACGTTTTTTTTTTTTTCATTTTTTCACTTCTTCTTTCCTTTTTCTTTGAGTAAATAAAAAACTTTTGAAAACTTTTATATCGGGCCCTTTGCCCCAATATACGAGATTTCATTTAGACATCACCATTTTTAACCTTTAAATACATTTCTTTTTGCCCTTCAATGTGGAGGGTAATCTTTAGTTAGGGTTTATTTTGAAAAAAATTTATTAGGCTCAAATGGATAGCAAGGGATAAAATTTCTACATTCATAAGTGGGTGATGAAAGACGACCATTTTCATTTCAAGCATGATCACTTGTATTGAAAAGCAATTCTTTTTGTGAAAATAAATGTGAAGAAAGGTTTTCATTTCAAAAGTTCTCTTTTCTTTTTTTTTTGGGAAATTATTGGCTTTCTTGACTTTTCTTTTAGCATTTTTTTTTTTAGGCTTTTGGTTTTTTCTTTCTATTTCTGCTCCAAAATTTTTAGATTTGTTAGGTTTTAATTTGGATTTATCCGAATTTTTTAAGTGCATAATGTCATAACTAAGTTTCTTTTTTCCTTTTCTCTTTATCTTTTTTTTTGTTTTTTTTTTTTTTGCTTTTCTTTATGCTATCTTTTTTTTACATGCCCTCCATTACTCATACATTAATCCACTTTGCTAGAAATGCAATTCATGAAAGATGTTCCATTTTAACAAACCATCCTTAATGAAAGTTATTACAAGAAAATGGTTATGTGGTGGAATGAATCCGTTTAAGGTATCAAATGATCCAAGTCACTCCACAAAAGGAAAGTGAAAGGGTTGATCATAACTCAAGTTGTCTTAAAGGCAATGAGGTCTTTTTTTTTTTTTTATCAATGTGCCCCTAAGACACACGAGCCAGGCCAATTTTGAGGTAAAATGTTGAAAAATTGGTAAGTCTAAGGTCATTTTATAAGACTTAGCGTAGCTTTGATTTTGAAAATTCTTGGAGCTGCAACGTAATATTGACATATCAAATTACCACATCTGAATTCTTTAAAAAAAATAATGTTTGCCTGATCTTTTAGGAACCATATTTCTTTAAAATTAGTTGTTTCATTGTTCATTGCTTAGGAAAAGATTATCAACCTTTAAAATCATAACATCATGAATTCAAATTCATGGCTTTTAAAGGGTCATGGTTGATGAATGAAATCAACTGAATAATTTAAAGATTGGTATTTAGGCATTTGACAAATTTCTAATAATAATCACCAATTCTTTCGAGACTCAAAACTTTCCTTTTTCCCCTTTTTTCATTCTTTTTCTTTTTTGTTTTAACTTTTTTTTCACTTTTTTTAAGGCATTTCTTCTATGTAACCTTGAGACTTAACTATGTGGGGCTTTTATTCAAATCTAACATTTTTCCCCTTTTACTATTTACTTAAAAAAAAAAAACCTACAAGTCTAAAACTTAAAAGGAATAAATAAACTCAAATGATAATATAAATCCATGAAACGCTATGATGCACAACATTCATTCATTTAATGTAGACACTTAGATCCAAACCAAAAATTCACATTCCCAATAAATGACATTCAAAACAAAAGAAAAAAAAATCCCCACTTAGTGCTTCAACTTTGGCATCATTTACCCTTAACTCCACCACTATTAATCATCAAAATAACTAACTAGTTCTTTAACTTTCATGGGATCTATGTCAATTAAAGCTTGAACTGTATCTTCAAAGGTAGTATAATCTTTTATAGAATGCCCTTCAACCTCATCATGGAATTCACACTTAGCATTAGGATCATACCTTAAGGTAGGAAAGCTTTCTACATTTTATAAGGACAATGAAAATCATATGATTTTTGACAAGGAAGGTGAAGTGCTTAATGTAAGACATTGGGAGTGAATGATATATTCTAACTCTATTTCTCTTATGGCTTTATGAATGGCTTGGGTTAATCCTTTGTTCTATGAATGTTTGTGGAAAAGGAATTGGAACATAAACATGAAATGATTGAGGTAAGTTACCAGCTTAAGGTGTCAGTTAGGAAAAATACAATGACCAATGGGAATAATCATTCACTAAATCTTCTTGTATCATGCTGAGATCTCTTTCATTTCACCTTTAACAATTATCTCCTGGGTGTATTCATAAAAAATATTCCCTTGCCTTTCATTAGGAATTTCCATATTGGCATTCATAATTCTTCCCCTTTTTATCCCATTTTTAATTCTGCTCACAGCAAATAGCAAATTGACAAATTCTAAAAACGTGTTACCAATAAACTTATCATAATAAAAAGAAAAAAAGGTATCCACAAATAGGGAATTCAACTCCCCATTAGTTAAAGGTGGTTGAACTTGTGAGGCAACCTCTTTCTATCTAATGACATATTCTTTATAGCTCTCATTGGGGCTCTTTCTCATGTTTTGAAAGGCTAATCATTTGGAACCATCTCTAATATGTGTTGGTATTACTTTAAAAATGTCTGCAATAAATCCCTCTAAGTACAAATTAAACTATAATACCAATTGGCTACTACCCTAGTCAAACCTTCTTGAAAAGCATGAGTAAACAATTTTTCATCATAGGCATACCCAACCATTTTGTGATAGCATTGAGTAAATGTGTTCTCAAGACATCCAGTTCCATTATATTTCCAAATGTCGAAGCCTTGAATTTTGCTGAAATGACCAAGTTAGGCACCAAATTGAGTTCATTAGCATCCATGCTCCCAAAAACATCATTCTTTTCCACCCCTTTGAGTCTTTCTTTAAGTAGGTCATACTTATTTTTCATCTTAGCATTCACTGTCAGCTTAAACATGTCACATAGCTTTTCTTGTTCAATGGGATCATCCAAATTTGGTGCTATAATATGATCGACAAGGCCTAATCCTTGGTTGATATTTACATGCATCTGGGGATGGCTAATGGACGAATCAACACAAGCATAAGGTTGTGTAGTTGGTGGCTACAAATAGATTCCCCGAAAAGCAAAAACTCAAGGTGGGGTGAACCCTAAAAGATACAATGGTTTTTTCATATTAATTTTATCTCCTAGTCCTGGCATGCCACTAACTCTTTTGCCTTTTCTATGCCTCAATGTTCAACTATATTTTCATGACTTTCTCCTTTATCTCCTCTTGTGCCTTCTTGACCTTCTCAAACCTGGCTGTATTCTTCCTTCCATGATTCAAGAATTGCACTGGGTATTATGCTTGTACAGACTTAATTTTTTAGGCTTTACTATCCTTGAACCTCTATTCCTTTCACTTAATTTTTTTGGCTTTACTATCCTTTAATGCACAAATGATTGGTTGATGTACAAGGATTTCTATGATTAATGAATGTTTCCTTTGCTTAGATTGATTAAAGTTATTCCTCATTTGCATTACCTTACATTCATTGCATACATGTAAACTAATAAAAGCAAATTAATAATAATAATAATAATTGCAAATTAATAATAATAATTATTATTAATTTGCTTTTATTAGTTTACATGTATGCAATGAATGTAAGGTAATGCAAGTGAGGAATAACTTTAATCAATCTAAGCAAAGGAAACATTCATTAATCATAGAAATCCTTGTACATCAACCAATCATTTGTGCATTAAAACCATAGAAACACCTAACTTGAGCATATTGCTACTTAGCTTCACATAAAAAACTTGACAATTGCTTACTGAAATCCTAAGTCGATACAATCTCTTATTCAAGTTCTTTAGCTCTTGCCATAATTTCATTGGCTTTCTACATAGCCTTTTAGATTTGAAAAGTCAAATGCTCTATATACTATTCCCTTCGACTTTCTACTTTTTACATTTCTTGAGCCTTCACTTTCATATTATAGATATGGGCCCATTCATCATCCCTTACTTGGCATTTGATCAAAATCTTATCTATGTTGTTCTAATTCTTGACCAACTAGATTTCCAAGCTTATCAACTCTTATTCCAAAGCCTTTTTCTCTTTCTGTAAATCAGAATTCCTATTCTTCTCTTTTTTTAATTTAGCTTTTAGCTTCTCATTTACTTTATGGCACTTGGATACCTTTGCAGAGACTTCAAAAAACCTATCTTTCCATGTTTACTACTATTTGGTGATTGCATAGACCACTTCTTTGTTTTCTCGAGCTCTATTCTTCCAATACTCCATCATCTTTCTTAGTTTTGTTGCTTCCCTTTTAAATCCCTTTAAAAACCTAATGTCCATCCTCAATCTTTTATTCTTTTGTTAAAGATCTTGCAAATCCCCTTTCAATACTTTTCATTCCTTAGCCAACTTTTATGATGCATCATTTTTCATCATCAAATCATACCTCAACTAGTTGACCTAATCTATCATTACCATCTCCTCTTTCTCCATCTTCTTCCTTTCAATCTCAAACTCTCACTGGACAATCTCAAAAGTTGACAATATAGGCTTTGATGTGGGGATTGATAATTGATATAAAGTATCTGCTAGTAAGGGCCTAACTTTATTGACTCTCTTCATTCTCCATGCAAGGTACCCTTTTGTGATATTATCTAGTATTTGCTAGTAAGGGCCTAACTTTATTGACTCTCTTCATTCTCCATGCAAGGTACCCTTTTGTGATATTATCTATATATCTAGCCAAGTTCATTCGATTAATTTGCCTCCATGCCTTGATGACCTCTTGGATCATTTTCATATAATTGAATGCCCTATAGTCAAATTAAGCAAATTGAGTCCATGAGTCATAAGGATGAACTGACGAGAATCATATTGCCTCTGGACTATGAGAGATGTATAGCTCACTGCCCCCTATATTCCTAACAATGGTACCCACAGTTTGTCTCCATAATTGTATAGTATGGTTGTAGGAAGCATCCACGATGCTTTCCATGTTATCTTCTCACTAGTGAACTTTAGAAAGAATGCCATATATTTTCTTTTTGTCCAATCTCTTCACCATTCCTTGCTAATAAACTCTTTTATTATAACAAAATGAATGGAGAAAAGCCAAAATGATATATTCCCTTTTCCCTAAAAGTGACTTTTGATCCAAACATAAAGCAACTAAGCATATCCTATAAATTGTCTTTCACCCTTCTTTTAATAAAAATTTAGTGATCTGATGGTCTCCGCCAAGATAATTGATGAAAGACCTAGACCCTTATCCAATTGCTCAAAAAAATCGATCACTGATGCTTCTATGTGCCCTAGTACATTAGGAAATATCATCAAACCATACATGGCCAAGGTAAACAAATACAATCCACGATCATTATTAAGATATCTCCTTATATGCTCTAACAAAAAGGTTGATGGAATTGTCTCAACCCTATTCTTTTTCTTCTTGTGCTTCTCTATTTCCTCGACCTTTATTTGCATGATCTTTGCTAATTTTTTTTTACATTCGATAGTTTTTTTATCCTTCTAATAAATCTTTTCTTAACTAACAAATTCTTTCCAAAGTAGGGATAAGTACTCCTTAATTGTAAAAGTTAAATCTTTCTAATTGAATGTGAAACATTGATAAGATGGATCCTAAAACTATATTGCAACTATGATTAAGGACTCATCCATCTTCACTGGCATGAGTAGTGCCATATTCTTATACTTTCTCGAGGAAGACTCTTTCTTCACTACTTCCCATTGCTTTCATATGGCTTCTAACTCAGCTATATCACTAACTCAAATCCACATGTATCAATTACAAAAGTGTAGAGATATGACCAACCCTAAGTAATCTCCTTCTTTTCTTTAGGTGTTTTTTGACTAGCTTTTAACTTCCAAATAAATCCTACAAGAGGCTGACACTATTGATGGCTTCATGAGAGCTTCTTTTGCTGATGATTGACCCAAAACAAATATCCTCTATTAAAATGTAATGCCTATATGATGTATGCAAAAAATTAAAGACTAACAAAAAAATGAATCAATAATCCAAAACAAATAAATAGTAGAAATAGCAAAACAACCATATAATACAACAAAATAACAGAATACATACAAATACCCTCTATTAAAATGTAATGCCTATATGATGTATGCAAAAAATTAAAGACTAACAAAAAAAATGAATCAATAATCCAAAACAAATAAATAATAGAAATAGCAAAGTAACCATATAATATAACAAAATAACATAATACATATAGTATCCTAACTTTTGGTGATTTTCTAAAAGGTGACAAGGCTCTACCCTAGGCAAGCTTCCTATGGTTTGTGATATGCTAGGTTGAGATTTATTCATCTAAAGGTTTCCAAATCAAACCTTACATCATCGTCTATTATAGACTAATAAGGCACACCAATCCTTACCCATTGCAAGCTACAAATGGAAAGGGTTTTATTTAAGTGAAAGTGTTTCGGTAGCAAATACCGAGGTTATCACCTCATAATAGTGTAGCTACTTAAGTTCCCCCTAATAAGGATGGAGTCTGGATCTAGTGCTCATGTATGTAAATGAATGTGCAAAAATATGCAAAGCTGTATATCAATCTAAATAATATAAATGAGTTACAAATAACAATATCAAAACAAGATAATAACTAACATGCAATTTATTGATTTTATTTTATTTTATTTTTATTAAAAAACTTAAAATAAAGGGAATTAAATTAAATATCAAATAAAATCAATTAAATCCAAAACTTTCAATAGCACATGATTAAAATTTTTTTGCCTGACTTTCGAAAAATCCTTAGTGGAGTTACCAAGCTATCATAACGTATCGGTCTAGAGACTCGATCGCTAAACATAATCATTTAAAATCAAGAAAATTAGGAGTCACCACCCATCTTTTTTTAAGGTGTGATTGGCCACCCAAAAAAATTTATCTTTTTAATAAAACAATAAAATGAATTTAAAGTTTATTAAAAATATAATTTTGGTCTATGAAAACAAGATTAGGTTTAGGAGTTAGTTGCACGTAAGGAAGGATTAGCACCCATATAGTGTCTATAAAAATTGGTACCAATTAACCATGCACTATGTATGGTTTGGGATAAAAATGGTTTTTATTAGAGATTTAATAATAATTCCCCATTTTTTTTAAAGTAAGAAAATCAATAAAAATCCTTATTTAGGAATATTGTGAAAATCTTTATATTAAAGAAATATCTTATAATTTTTCAACATCTAGGTAGAATCCAACGATAATCCTTTCCATCTGAGATTCACCACCAAATTCCTTTAAAAGTAAAAACAACATTCTTTGCAAATGATAACTGTTGGTAACTCTCCTACATCTAGGCAAAATACTAAAAATTATCTTTCTCAAAATGTTAGTTTAATTTTATTTTTTTTAAAATTAATTTTTCAAAGAACTTTTTATGCAGTAAAAATAAAGAATTATATAATTAACATTAAACATCTATAATAAAAATAAATATATATGTATAATGAGTGCAAACACTAATTTAAAAATAAGATATATGCAAATGATGATAAGATGCAAATTTAGGAATTAGATTTTTAAATATAAAAAGATCACATAGAGTCTCCAACCTCTAGGCAGAGTTTGAGTGTGCTATTTATATTTAAGATCCCTTTTTTTATTATTTATTTTATTTATTATTTTATAGATTAAGGAATTATATAAAGGCAATCTTAATGAATTAAAATTTCCTAAATACCCCATTATCTAGATGGCATTTGGAAACAAATTACTTCACAAAAGGTTTTCATACAAATCCTTAAAAATTTAGGATTATTTGGGGGCTTAGGAGCTTTAGGGTTTAAGTTTTCATTTAGGGTTTGAATTTATAAATAGGATTTAGGGTTTACATTTTTAGGTTTAATTTAAGGTTCAGCTTTTAGGGTTTCACCTAGGATTTTGGGTTTTGTTTAGGGTTTCATTTTAGGGTTTCACCTTAGGGTTTTAAGAATTTACAAACTTTTCTAAAAAATCTCCAACATAAAGGCAAATTTTCAAAGCAAGCTTTTTTTTATTATTGTTATAATTTCTAAAAAATGAATTTTTATATTTTTTTTATATATTTTTCTCTTTCTTTAAAATTATTATTATTTATCTTTATTTTTAATATTTAATAATTCCAAAACATCTAGGCAAAATTATTTTTTTTAAACATGATTTTTAATTCTCTCCAACATTTAGGTAGAGATTTTAAAAATTTTTATTATTTTGATTATTATATATTTATTATTTACTTTTATTATTGTTTTTAAGAAGCATGATTGAATTATTAAATTTAAAACACATTGATACTAAATTACATCTAAAGTAATTTACAACATCGAAACTAAATTACATAAAAACTAAAATGAGCAGAAAAATTTAACTAATAAGGAAATTAAACATGCTTGAAATTTAAATTGTACTCAAACAACATAAGAGGAATATGCATGAACATGAATGGTATAAAGTATGCATGAACATGAACCTTAAAATTATAGTAAAAAGCTTGTTGTCATGGATGAAATCTTCACTACCTAGCCACATGCAATACTCCCCACATCCCCTAACAACCCATTGCAAAAGTATGAAAATAGCAGCCAAAGTTTTGAACTTTCACCTATGAACTATGTGCAGAAAGGATCCATCAAGTAAATGAAAAAAAGATGAAGTTTTAAAGCTTTTGTTGAGCAAATAGAAAAACATGAAGCCTTAAGCTTCTGCCATTCAAACTACAAGCAATAAAGCAGAATGCACATGGGAAGGAAAATATTGTTCATGTGCATGAAAACAACCTCGAAGAGAAACGAAAGGGATACCTTGGTATCCTTTCTTCTACGACAGCCTTTTCTTTTATATTTTTTCTGTTCTTTTCGGCCACTGCCATTTCCTGTTTCTTCTTTTGGTTTCCCTTCAAGCGCTTACTTTTCCTTCTGTTCTCTTCTTCCTTCTTTCTTCGGCTACTACTGGTCATAACCTTCCTTCTGTTTTTTTCTGCTTCCTTTTTACTCAGTTTTTCCATTTCGTCCGTGATGCTTTTTTTGTTTTGTCTCTTACTATCCTTTTTTTTTCTGGTTTTTCTTTTCTCTTTTCTTGGCTGCTGGCATTCTGCCCAGGTTTTTTTTTTTTTTTTTGCCTTCACTTCTAATGCTTTTTCTATTACTGTTTCTTCTTTTCTGCTCAAGCTTGGGTTTCACCGGTTGCCTCCCTTTTTCTTGATTCTTTTCTTTTCTTGCTACCCATTCTATTTTTCTGGTCTCGCCTTTTTCTTCTTGCTGCTGCTTTTCTTTTCGTTCTACCACTGGTTTCACGTGTCATGTTCTCTGCCGCTTGCTTTCTTTTTACTGCTACTTCTCCCTTTCCAGTTTTCCTTTTCTTTTGGTAGCCTCCCCCTACCTTTTTCTTTTCTACTTTTTTAAATTTCATGAATGCTACCGCTAGTTTTTTTTTTTTTTTGGTGAAACTTTCTCTCTGCCATTTTCTTTTTTGTTTTTCTTCCTTACAACCAGTTCCTCCCACAACTTCACGCTGCTTTTCAGTTTTAGCAGCTGTTTTTCATAAAACCACGTTCTCCAGCCACGCTATTCCTTTTTAGTTTTTTTTGTCAGTCGCCCTTCTTCACGTCCCATGCATGGTTTTTGGCATTCATTTCCTCATGCACTACAAACCGGATGAACCCCCTTCTTGGCCATGTCTTGGGCCTTCAAAAAAGGAACCCTGTTTCACGGCCTTGACTCTTATTTAGGCTTAAATTTATGGCCAATCTTGGGCTTTGCTTCTTTATTTTTTTTGGCTAATTTTATTTGTTTCATCTATAATATATCATCTGGGCGCTTCAAGTTTTTATTTTTTCATTTTTTTTCATTTTTTTCTGTGAGCCAAGCTCTTTCTCAATATTTATTTATTTATTATTTATTTATTTTTATACTATGTTATTATTATTTTTCATTATATTTTTCTACATAATAATTTTATTATTATTATTTATTGGTTTTTTTTGTTTAATGGCAAAAAATAGGCCATTAATGGGCTTTAAAAAGGAAACTTTTTATTATGCTTTTATTAGGCTATTTTGGACATTTGGGCCAATGCAATGAATCTCACTATGAGGCCTACATTGGCCTCTTATTTGAGTATTTAAAAGTGAAACATTTATTAAGCTCAAAAAATGAAGGTCAGACCCAATTGCAAAAATAAGCTCAGATAAATAAAATATCTTGGACAAAGTTACGTGTCTACAATGAGTAATGAGGTTCAATCATCATGCATAACTAAAATTATATAAGCATGATTTTTCAAACATGATGAACACATATACTTTAGCAAAGAAATAACGAAAGCATAATTATTCAAACATATTTTAGATTATTTCAATGTATAGCAATGTACTTAATTCAAACATATACTAGTATTCAAACATATATTTCAACCAAAATTGTACAAATATATGTAAAAAAACATTTCAAATCATATATAGCACCATACCCAATTCAAAAAATATATATGTGCAAGCAACTAGGCACAATATGGTATATGTTATCTCAATGATCTCAATCAATGAACATGTATAAAATTTCAAATCATAAGTTCATAATCTGTGAGTCAAAGCAATTAAAGATAAAAAAAATCAACATAATCAACTTATAGCCATGTTCAAAGATTCATCTTAAACAAATATTCATGCATTAAAAAATTATTAATCTTATCAAAGCAATCAAGAATTAGGCACGAATATCAATCAAAGTGAATTAATCAATCAAAGCTTTTAAGAATGTTGAGACAATTTTTATCAAGTGGCTGGGTGACTAATTTGTGTAATGTGTTAACAAATTCAAGCATAAAATCATATATTTGCACATAAAAAAAAATTCAAGGCATTAGGATTAGCAGTATTTTATCTCCATGCTTATCAAGTTATGCAATGTGCTCATTTGAGTGAGTCTTTTAATAAACTAGGCATGATTGATGAAGATGACATGCTTTGCTTGTTATACTTGAAATTTCAAAAATTAAACTCATTCATGCACCTTTCAAATTTTCCTAGTATAGACTTACAAAAATTCTTGACAAAGAAATATTTATTAGTAGCATGAAGAAAATCAATTGATAAAAATTATACCAATTGTTAGAAAATGATTTCCATATTCTAAGTCATTATAGGCAAAAGAAAATTTGTTCATTTAGCTTAAGTTGCTAATTGCAAGAAAGAAATATTGAAAAATAATTTATAAACTTAAGCTAAAGATCATGTATCAAATTAAACATCAAATAACTCAAGGATGACACAAAAGCTAAAGTTCTCATGTAATATTGTGCAAAGATAATAAATAAAAAGATACAAGCAACACATATTAAATAAAAAAATGTTCAAGAAATTTTTAACACAAGAGAATATGTCAAAACAAATTTTAGGCCGTATGCAAGTTAAAATCTCAAGGAAGACATATTTATCATCCAAACATATTCAAGAAAATTTTAGCATAAAAAAATAAATCTCAACACAAGTTATAAGCCATAATGAACTTAAGGTAAAAATAAGCATTACAAAAAAATTCATCACTTAAGTCATGTTGTAAGCATGTCAAGTCAACTTAAATCATATTCATATAAGTATACACTTGATAAGAACAATAGATGAACCAACAATATATTTCATTTAAAATCAAGTAGTTCATCATACATCAAATATAAAAGCAAAAATCAAGAAATAAATCAATTAAGCACAAAATAAGCACTTTTCAAAATATTTTGCAAAACTAAGATATAAATAATTTAGTATTTCAAATCACAAGCATTAAGGTCAAGTTGAATTAATCATCATATAAGCACATATTTTGACCAAGACTATAGATGAACCAAGAATTAATATATTTCTTTTAAGCTTATAAAGTTCATCAATTCACAAACATAAGAGAAGAAATAAATCTTGAATTAAAGATAAAGAATTTAACATATTTTAAGACTATTTCAAAAATCAAGAATCAAACATTTTACCATATAAGCATTACATCAAGAGATTATTTCATCCATATGTGCACATGATAATTTGTGAAAACAATAAAATTGAATTTCAAATATAGGAAATAATAAATTCAAGCATTAGAAGCAAATTCCTCATTTTAACACAATCTATGATTTTCATTCAAATGACATTAAAAACAAAATTCATAAATATTTTTCTCATTTAAGCAAACTTGTTTAAGTCATAAAACATGTGCAATATCAATAAATTTCTTAAGTAAGCTCCTTAGGCCTTATATTATTCAAACATCAGTATATAACATACATAATACATTAAGGCCATAAAAACCCTATTTGTACCAACAAACTCATTTAAGCAAATTTCTTTATGCAAACAAAATAGGATGGACCATTCAAAGCTTAATATTTCCAAATTTTGATTTTTGACACTTCAAACCTCATTTTTGCTTGAAAAAGACCTTGAGAAATCTAAAAACTAGTCAATCTCATTTTTATCTATTTTGAATTATTTCAACAAATTTCAAATGACAAAACAAAATTGTTAAAGTGCCTTTAAAACAAGAAAATAAAAATGTCAACTCTTAAAATCTCATATTTCCTTGAAATGGCTACTCATATAGACAAATCTATTTAAACTCACATTTAAGCTCATTAAATTATTTAGCAAAGTTTAATATCACAAATTTACATTGTCCAAATGGTTTTTATGCATACATTTGCTCAAAAACAAGATTTGATCTTTCAAGCTCTAAAAGTCTTTGAAAATTTGCATTTAACCCTTCAAAAATTAAAATCATTACAAGTTAATCATTAATCAAGTATATATATATATATATATATATATTTTAAGCAAGTTTAAATAATTGAACTCAATATATTTAAATTCATTTTGCAATTAAAAACTTGTTAAAACAAAATTTCACATTTGAAAGCTTAACTCTTGCATAAATGATTTTCAAAGCATAACTTAAAAACTCAAAATTATTAAGCTTAAACTCAAAATTATTAAGCTTTGTATGCTCCCCCTAATTTTGTGCATAAATATAAAAACAATCAAACAAGTACAAAACTCAATCACATCAAGCATGCCAAACATATATCAAGCATTCAAGTATAATGTTATGCTTATGCTAATGCTCATAAATATAAAATCAAATTCACCAAACATATCAACATGTAAATATCAATCTTTCAATAACAATAACAATGCGTAAACACATAAGCTCTATGATTTTAGGCATAAATATATCTTAAACAATTAACCAACAAAATCAATTTCAACAAGCATGAGAATAAATTTATATGATACATTCAAAAGCAAAAATAAATGCATACTCAAATTAAGCTCATATTTTTAAATAACATGTAATCAATTTCAACAAAATTTGCATAATCAAGTTATATCAACAAAGCATATGCCAATAACAATTAAGCACTCAATATTCAACAAAAATATGCAACTAGTTAATTTAGATGAAATTTTACCGATTTTTCCATTATATGTCTAGAGTTCCATTCTTCGAACTCTCATTGTAGCTCCTAGCTTTAGCACACCTACTAGAGACATTCTTCATTTGATTTTTAGTACCCAAATTGATTTGAGTCCTTAAGAGTTAGTGGCAAAGCCTCTAGTTTCTTTTGGAACCCAAACTTGCCTAATTCTAAATGAGACTTTTCCTTTAATATGACAAGTAGATATAATATAACCATGAAAATTACAAAAATTACATTTTGTAATTTTAACATGTGAGGGATTATTTAAAACCCTTTGTTTTTCATTTATTAACTCTTCAAACTTCTTTTTCAAATCTAAAATTTTCTTTTCTAGAATTTCATTTTTCTTTTGACAAGCTTTAAAATTCATTTTCAATTTCTTATTTTGTTTTTCTAAATCATCTTTTGTTTTATCAAAAATTTATTTTCTGTATTCAATCTTAAAATCATTTTCTTATATTTCAAACTCATTGACTCAAAGTCCATAGCTAAATCATCAAATGCATCTTTTAATTCATCAAAAGTATAAGAGCGTGAATAAGAAGGTAAGGAATATACCTTGGGCTCTTCAAGTGTCATGAAGCATAAAGCATTTTAGTTTGAGAAGCAACATGGACTAGGTTCCTCTTCTTTTCTTTTTTTCCCATTCAACTCCTTAAGCTTATCCTATATCTCTTTAGACATGAAGCAACTTGAAATGTTGTTGAAATCCTTATAATTCATGGCTTAATGTAGCAATGTTCATAGCCTTGTAATTTGCTTGAATAAGCTTCAAGTGCTTCTCATCCAATTCTTTATCACATGTGGAAACATCAAACCTTTTGCTAAGAATCATCCAACCTTCCATGTCATGAGCCATAATGAAAGCTTTTATTCTCATTTTTCATTAAATGTAATGCGGACTATTGAACATAAGAGGCATCATAATAGATTTTTTTCCACCAAGTGTTGTATCAAAAACTTGAGCCACAAGATCACTCTTAGGTTGTTAGATCTAACAAAAATAGAGTCCAAGGTCTAATACCAGTTGTTAACTTAAGTGTAGATAACAATCCAAGAGGGAGGTGAATCGGATTGTTTCCAAATTCTCCCCCAATGATAAATTTTCAAATAAATGTAAATGGAAAATAGAAAATATAAGAAAATTATGAAATTAAAGCACAAATAAACAACAATGAGTATAAAAGATGAGGGATAGAGAAATCAAATTCAAAAAGTTAAGAGGTTTAGTCTTTCTCCAAAGGCACCTATGTCTTTTCCCTTAGCTCTTTTAGCCAAGATAAATCCACTAATTGAATTTCAAAATAAAATCCTTATCTTTCAAGGTCAAGATAGCAACCTCTACTCTTTCTAGGATTATACCCAATCCTATCAATCTCACTTAGGAGGATACCGCACCCTTTACTTAAAAATCCCTTTTGAATAAAAATGAATTTGCAAACTATAAAATACCTCTCATAGGTTAAGAGTTTGCCCAATTTAAGTATAAAGAATGATAAATGAAGAACAAATGAAGATTGCATTCAAGGATTACAAAAAAAATATGGAATTGAAGCATTACAAACTCTAAAGCTTTTGATATCTTGAAAGAATGAATATAAAGCTTATTGGTGCTTGCTTTCTACTTGTATAAGTGTGTAGGAATGCCCAATTTATAGGAAAAATGAGTTTATAGCCATTGGAGAAGTTTACGAAATGAAAAACCATGTTTTTCTCTTTTCAAAGTAGCCATTAGAAGTTGTTTAAGGCAAAAGGATTGATTGGTTTTGGTAAGGGATAGATTTGTTCTTGAATTTCACTCAAAATTTGGCTTTTATGGTAGAATAGATCAATCCTTTTTGGTACATGATGGATTAGTTTTTGCTAATTTTGCATACGGGGTGATTCTAGATGAACAGTGCCATTGGTTGTCTTTTATTTTGCTCTCTACTTAGTACTTTGATTATATCTTAAGTTATACAACTTTAAATCAAGATCCATTTGAAGATTTAAAAACTTGACTTAAACAGCTTTCTATCCATATAAAATTCATCATCTAATTCAATGTATAAAAATTATACTGAATTTCCAAATCTACCTCTTGTAAAGTTGTTAGACAACTGTATAGTCTAGTAAAAATTTAAAATCTTTTCTTAGAAAATTTGGATTTTGATTTTGTTTGCTCCATTAGAAAGTAAACTCGAAGAGCTTTCCATCCATATAAAATTCAAATATTAAAACTTTGTAAATTATTACAAAAGAAAGTCAAATTCAATGTTGGAAAACCATATTCTCACAAAGCATTTTTCTCTAGTTAATCCATTTCTCAAAACTAATATTATCAAAATTGTATTGAGTCTAAGATGAATAAGTTCACTTTAAAAATAACAATTGGACTTTCATTTGAGCTCAAATAAATAATCTTTAAAGATAGTTTTGGTTTGAGAAATACAAAAACATAAAGAAATGTTTGTTTAAACTTTGAAAAAACATTTTACAAAGAATTGTCAATCTTGGAAATTGATGTTTTTTATATAAACATTAAGACCAATCTTTTAAAACAATTTTCCAAGATATTTTTCAAATCAAATATCACTTCAAAAAACATATTATTTATTTAGTACAAAAATAATAAAAATAATAAAACTTAAGAGCTTGTACCAAATAATTTTTTTTTTAAATCTTAATCAAGCTTATTTAGCTTAATGTTTTGTCATTTCAAAATAAGGATCAATTCAAGGCTAACACTTTTTCTTGTAAATTAATCAAATAAAGCTATCAAGTTTAATAATTAATTCATAAGATATTTGAAATAGTAAAATTTTACTTTCTATATAAAATGAATCCAAGAAATTACTACAATTTCTTGCATTTTGACATTCAAGTAAGATTCACTTTTTTTGTGTGGGTTAACTGAAAAAGTTTTACTCATCCAATTTTTTTTCTAACTTAATCTCCTACATAAAAACATATCAACCATAACTTATTCATGCATATCAAGTGTGGCAATCAAGTTTAAACATTTGAACAAGTTTAATAATATGTATTAGAGCTATCTAAATTGTTAAAATAGAACAATAATTGCAATTTTACATTTTTACCTTTTGACAAAAGAAAAAATCTTAAACAAACATAAACCACAACTTATTCATGCATATCAAATGTATCAATCAAATTCAAATATTTGAGTTATCTAAACTGTTAAAATAGAAATATTATTGCAAAATTACATTTTTGCCTTTTAACGGCAAAAAAAAATCCTAAACAGACATAAACCACAACTTTCTTACACCTATCAAGCATGGAAACCAAATTCAATCATTCGATAATTTTAATATCATGTATTGGAGCTATCCAAATTGTTAAACTATAAATTTACATTTTTGCCTTTTGACAGCAAAAAAGTTCTAAACATATATAAACACTAACTTCAATTATTTGGACAAGTTTAATATCATGTATTTAAGCTATCTAAACTGTTAAATCTAAACAATAGCTGCAAATTTGCGTTTTTGCTTTGTGACAGCACAAGAAGTCCTAAATAGACATAAACTGCAACTTATTTATGCATATCAAGTGTGGGAATCAAGTTCAAAAATTTAAACAAGTTTAATAACATGTATTGGAGCTATCTAAACTATTAAAATAGAAATATAATTGCAAAATTGCATTTTTCCCCTTTAACGTCACAAAAAGTCCTAAACAGATATAAACTGTAACTTTCTCATACATATCAAGAGTGGAAACAAAGTTCAATATTTTGGGCAAGTTTAATATCATGTATTGGAGCAATCTAAACTAGTAAAATAGAACAATAACTGCAAATTTACATTTTTGCCTTTTGACAGCATAAAAAGTCCTAAGTAAACGTAAATCGTAACTTTTCGTAGATATCAATCATGCAAACCAAGTTCAACCATTCTGACAAATTTAATATCATGTATTGGAGCTATCTAAACTATTAAAATAGAACAATAATTGCAATTTTGCAATTTTGCTTTTTAATGGCATTAAAAGTCCTAAACAAACATAAGTTGCAACTTTCTCATGCATATCAAATGTGGAAAATAAGTTCAACCATTCGGACAAGTTCAATAACATGTATTATAGCTATCTAAACTACTAAAATAGAATAATAGCTACAAATTTGCATTTTTTGCCGTTTAACGGTAGAAAAAGTCCTAAACAAACATAAACTGCAACTTATTCATGCATATTAAGCAGGATAATCAAGTTCAAATGTCCAAAAAAGTTTAATATCATGTGGTGAAGTTCTTGAAATTGTTAAAACAAAATTATAATTGCAACATTACATTTTTATCCTTTAACAGTAGAAAAAGTTCTAACAGATATTAACTGTAACTTCCTCATTTAATGCTTAACTTACTTTTTCTTTTTGCTTTTTTATAATGCTTTTTAATCCATTCATGTGGCTATGTTTTTGCTACTTTCTAGTAGCAATCCTAATCTTTTCTTTTTCTTGTCATAAGAAATAATTACGTAATAATAGAAATACAAATATTACCAGCTAAAAACATAAAACACCTATATTATTAAAATTAATATTAAAAGTTCTAAATTAGCACCTCTATTTTTCTTGAGAACCAAAATCTAACCAAGTGTTCATATTGCCACCTAATCACACCATGAGGTAGCTTTTTTATTGTGGTTTCCACATTTTTTATTTCAATTGAAACATTTTTTTCTTTAAATTATGCTTATAGTCTTTTCACTCCTTGCACTTCAAATTATGCTTACATTAAAATGAAACCCTAAACGAAACCCAAAATGCCAAGTGAAACCCAAAATGCCAAGTGAAACCCTAAAAGACAAAACCTTAAATTAAACAAAAAATGTAACCCCTGAATCCTATTTATAACTACAAACCCTGAATGAAAACTTAAACCCTAAGGCTTCGAAGCCCCCAAAACAATCCTAAATTTTTAAGAATTTGTATGAAAACCTTTTGTGAAGTAAACTATTCTTGAATGCCACCTAAATGGTGGGGTATTTAAGAAATTTTATTTCTTTAAGATTGTCTTTATATAACTCTTTGATATAAAAATAATAAAATTAAATAAAAAAATGAAATCTTAAATATAAATAGTCATACCCAAGCTTTGCCTAGAGGATGAAGAGTCCAGGTCTCTTTATATTTAAGAAATTGATTTCTAAATTCATATCTTATCATCATGTGCATATATCTCATTTTTAGATTAATGTTTGCACTCATTATGCATACATATATTAATTATTGATGTTTAATGTTCATTATATCATTCTTCATTTTTATTGCACAAAAAGTTCTTTGAAAAATTAGTTTAAAAAAATCATAAAATTAAAATAGCATTTTGAGGAAGATAATTTTTGGTACTCTCCCTAGATGTTGGAGAATTAGTAATAGTTATCATTTGCAAAGAATGTTGCTTTTACTTTTAAAGGAATTTTATGGTGAATCTCAAACGGAAAGGATTATCTTTGGAATTTGCCTAGATGTTGGAGAATTATAAGATATTTCTTTAATCTAGAGATTTTCACAATATTCCTAAATAAAGATTTTTAATTGGATTTCTTTCTTTTAAAAAAAAGGAAATTACTATTAAATCTCAAATAAAAACCATTTTTATCCAAAACTATAGATAATGAATGGTTTACTGGTAACAACTTTTATAGGTGTTGTAATGGTGCTAATCCTTCCCCAGGTGTAATTAACTCTCGAACCCAATCTTGTTTTCATAGACAAAAATTATCTTTTTAATAAACTTTAAATCCATTTTACTTTTTTATTAAAAAGAATAAATTTTTCGGTGGTCAATCACATTCTAAAAAAAGATT
This sequence comes from Durio zibethinus, assembly GCF_047325235.1. NCBI lineage: Eukaryota > Viridiplantae > Streptophyta > Magnoliopsida > Malvales > Malvaceae > Durio > Durio zibethinus. The sequence continues at coordinate 15,530,889 of NC_143171.1, forward strand.
GATGGTGACTCCATATTCTTTTGATTTTAAATTATTACGTCTAGCGATTGCATCTCCAAACCGATATGTTATGAAACTCATTAGTTATTATTCTTCATTAGATTCATATAAGCTATGATTCTTATTGAGAATTTATTTCGATAGGATATGCTTATGATTGTGCTTTTTACGTTCGCTATAAAGTATGTCTATCCCTGATATAGCTTGTACCTATTATACAAAATTATGTGTGCCTTAAATTGATCAATCTTATAATGTAATTTTACTTGAATTAAAATGATTTGTTTAGTGATACCATGTTTTTAATAATTGGTATAAGGTTGAATATATGTGCTTAGATATTTGCTTACATGATATTGATGTTTTACATTCTAAGCTTTTTTCGTAATGACATGATATATGGTAGTATGCATAACATTTTTTTTATCCTTTTACTTATAAATTTCATGTAGTAAAATTGAGACTTGTGATAAAACGCTAAAATTGGGTACATTAAGATATTTTTATGCTGTTGTGCTTGAATACATGTATTTGAACTTCATTAAGCATATTGTACTTGCATACATGGATTCTTTATGCATGATATTATTTGCTTTTGAATTTTGTCCTATGCCTTGAATCGATCGCGTTTTTGCTATGACCAAAAGGGGGAGAAATATTTTAGGGACAAATTTGCTTTAATATACATATGTGTGTGTGCTTAATATATATATATGCTTTAACATATATGTATGTTGGATTATGAGTGTTGGATGTTTTGATATGTATGTGCTTAAAATAATATAAGCTAAAATGGCTTGGATATAAATGTTGAATTAGGAAGAAAAATGCATTAGTTAAGGGGAAGTTTTGCTAGGAAACATGCATGGTTTAAGGGGGAATTTTATTCAAAAATCTTAAATGTTTCAAAGAAAGTCTTTCATCAAGCAAATTTATTTTTAAGTTTTGTCATATCAAAAATGGAGAGATTGTTAGCGTTGAACTGATCCTTATTTTGAAATGACAAAATATTAAACTAAATAAGCTTGATTAAGATTTTGGAAAAAATTTATTTAGTACATGCTCTTAAGTTTTATATTTTTGGTACTAAATAAATAATATGTTTTTCAAAGTGATATTTGATTGGAAAATATCTTGGAAAATTGTTTTAAAAGTTGGTCTTAATGTTTATATAAAAAATATAAAATTTCAAGATCATCAATTCTTTGTAAAATGATTGTCAAAGTTTAAGCAACCTTTCTTTATGTTTTTATATTTCTTAAACCAAAACTATCTTTGAAGATTATTTGTTCGAGTTTAAATGAAAGGCCAATTATTATTGTTAGAGTGAACTTATTCATCTTTGACTCAATACAATTTTGATAATATTGGTTTTGAGAAATGGATGTTTTCATGAGAATAAGGTTTTCCAACATTGAATTTGATTTATTTTTCTATATTAATTTACAAAGTTTTAATATTTGGATTTTATATGGGCGAAAAGTTCTTTAAGTCTGCTTTATAATGGATCAAACAAAATCAAAATCCAAACTTCTTAAGAAAAGATTTTCAAGTTTTACTAGAAACTATGCAATTATCTAATAACTAAATAAGGGGTAGTCTGAAAATTTGCTATGATTTTTTTTCATTGAATTAGAAGATGAATTTTATATGGATAGAAATCCTTTCAATTATAGTTTCTAAATCTTCAAATGGATCTTGATTTGGATTTGTATAATTCAAGATATGATCAAACTAGTGAGAAGAGTGCAAAATAGAAGAAAACTAATCAAGAATCACCTTGTATGCAAAATCAACAAAAGCCAATTGATTGGGTATTGAAGAGGATCAATCCATTCTACTATAAGAGTCAAATTTTGAGTGAAATTCAAGAATCAATCGATCCGCTATCCAAATAACTTTGAAAAGAGAAAAACATGGTTTTTCATTTTTCTAGTTTTCTCCAATGGCTAAAAACTCATTTCTTCTATAAATTGGGTATTTCAACACACTTATGCAAGAAAAAAGCAAGCACCAACAAGTTTTATATTCATTCTCTCAAGAAATCAAGAACTTTAGAGTTTATAGTGCTTCAATTCCATATTCTTTTTGTAATTTTTGTATCTAATCTTCATTTGTTCTTTATTTATCATTCTTTGTACTTAAATTACCCAAAAACTTAACCTTTGAGAGGTATTTTATAGTTTGCAAATTCATTTATATTCAAAAGGGATTTTGAGTTGAAGGGTGAGGTATCATCTTGAATGAGATTGATAGGATTGGGTAGAATCCTAGAAAAAATAAAGATTGTTATCTTGACATTGAAAGATAGGATTGTATTTTGAAATTCAATTAGTGGATTGATCTTGGCTAAAAGAGCTCAAGGCGATAACATATGTGCTTTTGGAGAAAAGCGAACCTCTTTAAATCATTGAGTTTGATTTCTTTATCCCTACCTTTTTATATTCATTGTCATTTATTTGTGCTTTAATTTCATAATTTTATTATATTTTCTATTTCCCATTTATATGTATTTGAAATTTATCTTTAGAAAAGAATTTAGAGACAATCCAATTCATCCACCCTTTTTGGATTGTTATTTGCACTTGAGCTAATAGAAAGAGAAAGAGAAAATGGCCACTAAGATTGAAGTAACATTCAATTGTTCTGTCAACATGCAAGACATGGAAGATTGGATATTCATAGAAGTTGCTGAAAAGAAAGACATAAATGGGTCCAAGGCCTTGGACTGGGTCCAATACTATCTAATTACTATGGACATAGCTTTCAATAATTTACATTCTCAGCAAGTCAATTTTCATGAGACATCTCCATATTGAGAGAGAGATTGCAAATTATGCAAGTACATGTCGAGCAAATAAAAGTAGAAAGAGAAGTAGAGCATGCCAAGCTAGAAGAGAAATGTGCTAGAATTGAAGAAATGCATGCTAGAATGGATCAGAGCATGAAAGATTTTAGCAGTTGCATGATTGATTTAACACTTATAAATTTTGTGCAACAATAATTTCCAGGAACCAATCTAGGTAGTCTGCTAGCTCAAGTATTAAATTTAGTAACTAATCATATTTTTTAATATTAGAAATAGCTTATTATTAAGTGTAAAAACTTGTTTTACTTTATTTAGCAGGTTTATGAGCACAATAGTGATCATGGTGGGAAAAATCCTTCATCATCTGGCAGTACTCCAAGTCTTAGTAGTTATCAATTTCATACTTTTTAAATTTCTAGTTAATGTACTTAAAGAATTTAAATGTTATAATATTAAACTATGTAGTTATATTCATATTGGAACAAATTATGTATTTAGATATTAGATAATTAAATATTTATAATATTCAATTTATGAATTTCAATTCATTTTTATTTCTTTCAATAATTTTTTAATTTAATTATAGCAGTAAATATTGAAAAAAAAAGTAAAATTCTTAATTTAGCAACATTTTTAGATAGAAATGCCATTAAATTTAGCAGCGTTTGTACCTAAAAACATTGCTAAATTTAGTGGCATATTTCCTAGATGGATAGACAAGATAGCAATGTTTTTTCTCTAAAATGCCACTATATTCCTTGACACAGGTATAGCTCATACTCTTAGCGACATTTTTCACAAGCGCTATCAATCGTTTAGCAATGTTTATAAACACCATTAAATGTGAAAAGAAACATCCCTAAAGACCTATTCCCCTATAACATTTTTAAGTATTTGGTTTTTATTTGTTGGCATCTTTTGATAACTCTATAAATAAAGCTATTTTTAGCGCTTATGGTAAATTTTTCTTAGTTATTGGTTAAATAATGATCTTTTTACACTAAATGTGTTTAATTTGCCTTTATGTAGGAAATCTAGATGAACTTGGGAATTCTTGATCAATCTTAATAGGTTCTTGATGCATTTGGAGAATTTTTGGATGGTTTTTGGCATGTTCTTGTTTATTCTAGGAATTCTTGGAAAATTTTGAAGTGGAAGTGATAAAATTGTGAAATATTTGTTTAGCTGCACCTATGTGGTTGAGACTAGTTGAATCTTGATGAGAATTTCAAAAAATTCATGCATAATTATATATGGGATAATCAGCTAGTATAAGGGATATATGTGTAATTTCAAGTTGAATGCAACTCCATAATAGCTTATGTAGATGCATATCCATTAGGATTGCCATGGATAACATGGCAACAAGTCTTCTTTCATTGGCTAAGAGGGATGACTTAGAAGCTTATGTGGCATGATAACTTGGTAAGAGATTGAAATCTATCCATATTGGAATAATCCAAACAGTCATTAGTTTTCCTTGCCAAAGGAGGAATTGCTACCTTGATTAGATTTTTGTTAATTCTATTTAGGGTAAGATTTGCATGAAATTAAATAGAAGTTTAAAAAAGGCAGCATACACATTGTTCTATTTAAGAAGTTGCTTCAAATTTAAAAATAACTCTAAGAAATCTTCAATTTCAAATTCAACTAGAAGAACACATCAAGATCATTTTTCTAGAAGGCTTAAATATTTTGATATCTTAAAAATGAAGGAAATTGTGTATCAATATATAGAATATTAGCTAAGGAATTTTAAAATTTTTCAACTCTTAAAAGCCAAGAACAATTAAGATCATACAAACAGAACAATTAGTTTCGGGTATTAGTATATTACCTTTTGTGTCGACTTCACTTTGCACTAAGGAAGAGATCATCGATTTGCTTTGCAAGTCTAAAGTTGTCCAAATGTATAGCCTCGAATGGTGACCACATGAACAAAGTGAAAGAGCCTTCTCCAAGGGATGGGAAGAACTCAAAACTAAAATCTTTAGCTAATGAGATTAGTTGGTTGCCCTCTTTAATTTTTCTCTCAATTGTTCTCAACACATTTGATGTGTATTCGCTTAGAATGCTAAAAGAGAGGGGGTGGCTTAAGTTCTTTATATAAGGGGCTTCTGCTAACTTAAGGTTGTACATAAGTTGCATAATTCCCAATTAGCCCTTATGCTAGCCGAATGTACATAATAAGTAGACAATGTGTCTCTTGTTTATTTCCTCTATCTTTGGGTCTAACCCAAATCAAATTAAGTCCAACTTAATTTTTCCCAATTTTAATCTTTTGTAATTATCCTATTGTGTGTGACTAATTAGGTTCCTTAGTATGTTGTCAATAAACATATGCATTGTAATCCTTTATATTTGACTTAGATGAATCAAATCTTTTAACTTTATCACTAATTCTCCAATTAGCCAATCTCATGTTTATAGATCATGATCAGTGGTAGCTACATTAGCCAATCTCATGTTTATAGATCTTGTTGAATAATTAATATCTTTTCATCTAAACATTTTAGCTTGAATATTGAGCATGGTTTAGTGTATACTCAATTTTTGTTCATCCATGTTAAGTCTTGCCCTTGATATTAACTCATAAATATGCTTTAGAACAATTCTAAATTCTTATTTCACTTTGGTCAAAGATTTATTGAGTTAATTCAAGCAAGACTAATTGAGATACTCTTTTGATCACATAAGGTGATGAATCCCATCTTGATTACTTTATGCATCTTCATATGCCTTATGTTATACCCAACAATACTTGATTAGAGCAATCTCGGTTAGAACCATAAGTAAAGTCAAAGTATAATGCTTATCATATAAGATCATAACTAATCTCAAGTCAAAGGATCACTTATACAAACTTCACATGAGAATGTAGCTATAAACACTACATGAACTACCATATAGCTTTCTTTTCTTAAGTCATGTTCAGTGAACTTGTTCTTGCAACAAGCACCCACATGTTAGCTCAAGTTTACCTAAACTTTAACATATGATATCGATTTCTTGTTTCATAAGCAAGAGCATAACCATGTGCTAGACTTAACAGCTTTTGTCAATGTCCTTTTATTGATAAAACATCGATTAGGAACTATTTTCAAAACATGTAGCTTTTATGTAATAATGATCTCATAATTACAATCTCATTATAAATCCCTTGCAAAGCATAGTTATTCTAGGGACTTTTTCTATAAAGAGTAATATTATTTATATGTATACAACCTTATAGATAAAGAATGCCTTTGATAATAATAGAAATGCATAATATGACATGCATCTCATAGCTAATTCGGTTGGTCTTAGGGTATATACCAACATAAAAACCTAGCTGCACATCATTCTTCTAATTTTAGAGATTCAATTTTTCAAGAATTCATCAAGAAAGTGTTTAAGAAGAGTTAAGCAATAAAAAGCTTTAAGATGTTAAGCTGCTAAAAGATTTAAACTATACCAAACTTCTTGCAAAAAGAAGGTTGCAAGTTGCTCAAAGTTAGGACTTTAAGAGCTCAGCTGCTTGAGTGAGTTTAAAAGAGAACAAGTCTCTTCTCAATTAAAAAAGTCAGTTGCATAATTCATCTCTCTTTTAAGAAGTTCAAACATCAAGAAACCTTCAATAAGAGACAACTCAATAGCCATCCACCTATTAAAAGTCAAGATTCAGCCAAGGTGTTTTCCTATGAAGAGATTCAGTTCAAATTAACAACAACAATATCAAGAAGTGTTCTCCCACTCAATAATTCAAGCAAAAATCAACTAAGAATTCTAGGAATTCTACCAACTTAAGAGACCAAAGCAGCCATACCTATCTAAGGTTTCTTTGTGTATAAATAACTAGTTTTAGGAGATAGGAAGAGTATTACTAAAGTGACAACCCATCCAATAGCTTTATAGGGTTTTCTTTTATTTATTTATTTATTTTTGTTCTTTAATTTCTTTTTATTTTATACGTGGGGTAATAGAGCAGTCATTGTTCTTTTAATTTTTTTTTCTTTGTTCTCTTAAGTTTTCAAGTTAATTACTTTCAAGGTCTTTTAAGTTTTTGTAATTTAATTTAAAATTTTCAAGCACTTTATATATTATTTTAGTTTAATCTAAGTTTAAAAGCTTTTAAATTCATGTTCTTGCTATTTAATTCACTTTAAATTGATGTTTTCGTTTAAGTTAATAATGTTCTATTTTAGTTCATGCGATTTAAATTTCCAACTATTGTTTTAGTTTAATTTAAATTTCTTGAGTTAAATTCAATTGCATATGGTAAAGTTTAAGTTTATTAGGTTAGGTTTTACATTCTTGCTTGTTTTAAGTTAAAGTTAAATTTTGTTTAATGAAATTTCAATTTATGTGCCTTATTTAAGTTTCAAGCATGTTAGATTAGGTTTAATTGCTATCCTTAAGTTCCTCTAATTTGATTTAAGCTTATATTTAGTTTCAAGCTTTTGTTTTAGTTTAATCATTCATATTTTCATGTTAATTGATTAGGTTGTTATTTAATTTTGGTTTTATTATTATAGCATATGTAAATTTCTATCTTTAATTTCTGTTTTAAGTTAATTTGTTGTTGTTTTAGTTAATTTGTTGTTCATGCATTTTAAATTTCTATTTTTACATTGTTAATTTGTTTAAGTTAATTCTTGCATAAGTTAATTTTTTGTTTTGACTAGTTAAGTAGTTTAAATTGGTTCTTGCATATTAGTTTTGATTTATCTAAATATAATCTAAGATCTGCTAATTTTAGTACTTAGTATTACCTTTATTTATAGTCTCCGTAGGAACAAATCTTACTTACAATTTTATTACTTATTTCAAATCTATACACTTACAGATAATCAATCATCAAAGTAAAATTTAAAACTTTTTCATAAAAAGTTGTTTGAGCAACCTAATCATGATGCATCTTTTCCATTTTATTTCTATTTTTACCATGCTTGTTACTGTACTTGTTAGGTTAGTCTTTGGAGTGTGTAAATGGTACATAATGATTTCACATTTGGTTATGTGCTTACTAGTTTCTAACTTGCCTCATTTTGGTAGGTTATTTTATTAGATGAGGTGACAACTAAGAATACAGAAAGTTCTTTTCAATTTGCATTTGTGCCATGGGCCGAGACTCTAACTTTAGGCTCGTGTGGCTCTTGGGCTTAGGAATAGACTCCTGAAGTGCCTAAGATTAGCTTAATACTTGAACCGATGCTTAGGCACTTAATACTCTAGGGACAATTACCTAAGTTGCTACTAAACAAGGCTATATAAAAAGTGTTTAAGAAAAGGCTAAAGAGAAAAGAAAGAGATAAGGTAAGAGTAAACTTGTATTTACTCAAGTTATAGTGTACATCATAAGGGTGAAGGAACCCTTTATTTATCGTTGAGTCCCCTTTACATCTATGGCTAAGATTAATCCTATCTAATGGTTCACAAAGAGTCCAAAAATTACAAGAGATTACAATAAAGAGTTCAAAATTCAAAAAACTTTATCAGAAAAAAGTTTAAACTAGATGGGACTCTTCTTTTAGTAGTGCTTGTGTTTAGCCCCTTCATGGGCCCATGCCTAGATTTGTTCTACTCACACTTAGGCTCATAGCTATGCCAAGGCCTAGGCTTGTCTCAAAGCTACCAAATTGAATCTGCTTTCTTGGGTTTTTGAAGCCCATTTTAGTGCCTGCACACATTTTCTAGGTCATAGTCCTACCCCTAAGACCTCCATTGAACCTCTAGGCCTGTTTTCCTTGCCATTCTGATTTTGTCTTGCTTAAAATAGAACCACTCCTTATCTTGGAGAGAACCCTAAGCTTGGCCTTTTCTCGTAGACCATGACAATCTTCCCCACTCATTCTTTTGCTAGGGGGATGTTTGCTTAGACTATAGGCTCCTATGTAAGTCACTTCATCTTTTACCTCACAAACCAATTTTTCATCATCTTGGTCCTTTACTCGAATAATACTCTATTGGCCTCCATGGTTCTCAATCTAAACATCATCAGCACTAGCTTGCAATAGTCCATTTCCCTTACAGTATTGATACTTCCTTTGCTTATTTTGAATTGCTTGTTACACACTTTTTCTAGAGGGATTGGCTGTGCTTTTAAACTCATGCTATAGCACTTAACTGCCATTTTCCCTTCAACTCTTAGAGTGATCCTAACCTCTCGATAGAATCTAATACTACCGAGCCATATCAACATAGACTTTTCTTAGTACTGTTAATCACTACTACTACTCTTGCCTTTGTATAGCCTTTCTACCTAGTTAATGGTTGAAAGCTTCACATGTCTCAGGCACTTCTTAACCCTATGTGAATTGACACACAAAAAGCAACTCAAGGGCTTTCATTTTTTACCCCTGTCTATGGTGGCTTTATCAGCTTTACTAAATTTGTGCTTCTTTATAGCCTCTTCCTCCTTTAAGGAATTGCTACCTATGTCTCCTCCACTATTGCCTTTACTCTTAGGCTTTGAGGTTTTAGTGCACTCAACTTGGGTCATTAATTCTATAACAACATTGGCCTAACTCGACTTTTGCATGCCTATCTATTGCAGCTCAGCCTTTACCTATGGACCATCCATGAAATGCTTAAGCACCTCTACCTTGGGTCCTAAGCCCATACCAACAACCATGATAGCCCACAACATAGCATCATCAACCTTGAACCTCTATAGCTCTTCATATAAGGTTGTCACTATGGCCTCTAACTCTTCATTCCACTAGGTGAGCACCTCTATTCCTCGTTTAAAGATCTTTCCCTATCCTTGAACTTGTCCTTTAAGTTAACAACGGTCACTTTACACTTTTGCAGTTAGGTGTCTAAAGACATCATCATAACTCTCAATCTAGTCTTTTATCCTTTACCTATAGGTGGGCGCTCCTCAAAGCCCTTGCCCTAGCTTTCTATCTAGTTTTCCCTAGCCATACCATAGCCTAAACACAAACTATCAATCATGAATGCACGAACCAAAAAGATTACCTCAACCTTCTAGCAACACTCTAGTAGTCCTAATCCTAGTCCGAACAAACCAACACACAAACATAGTACACATTATCAGGCACCAATTTACACACTAGCTCATCACACCCTGCACTTTCGATCAGGCACTAGTTTGCACACATGTGCTGCACACCCAACACACGCATACCACCATAGTAGCAATTTATTGAGCAACTATTCTGTACTCTAACACGCCCACACCTTGCACACTAGTGGGTTTCACTAGCACATGAGCATAGCCATGATTTAGGATTCTTGCACCATACAGTAGAATGCCAACACCAATACATTTGAACCTCCTCCCAAAGTTAGCTCTGATTCTAGTAGCACCCTACATTAACACCTTCTATGGACTAGCTTCCATTACTGATTTTAGACTAAGCTTTGGTTACTAAATTCAGTTTAAACTAGGCTCTAATGCCAACTATCATAGGTAGAGACTCTAACTCCAGGGTTATGCGGCTCTTGGGCCTTAATTTCCAAGATTAGCCTAACAATCAAATCGATGCCCAGGCATTTAATACTCTAAGCTAATTGCCCAAGCTGGTGCTAAACAAGATCGAACATAAAGTGTTTGAAGAAAGGCTAAAGAGACAAAAGAGAGATAAGGCAAGAAGAAACTTGTATTCATTTAAGTTGTGGTGTACATCATGAGGGTAAGGGAACCCTCTATTTATAGTTGAATCCCTCTTACATCTATGGCTGAGATTAATCCTACTAATGACTTATAAAGTGTCCAAGCATTACAAGAGATTATAATGAATAGTCCAAAATTTAGAAAACTTTATCATAAATGAATTTGAACTAGGTGGACTCTTCCTTTAGTAGTGTCCATGTCTAAGCCCCTCCCTGAGCTCCACCTGGATTTGTTTTGCTCGTGCCTAGGCCTATCTTAGAGCTACCAAATTTGATCCCCTAGCTTGGGTTCTTAGAGCTTGTTTCAGTGCCTGCACACCCTTTCTTGGTCATGATCTTACCCCCAAGACCTCTATTGAGCTTTTGAGCCTATTCTCCCTTGCATTCTGACTTAGGTTCTGACTTGGTTCTACTTGAGCTAGAACCACTCCTTGTGTCGAAGAGAACCTCTAGGCCTGTTCTTACGGACTGTAACACTAGCACTAGGTAATATTAACTTTAATCATCTATGCTTCTTGCTAACACTTTTAGTTTATATACGGTTATAAATGCATAGTCACAAATATATTTGTTGTATGCTTGTCTATTGCTATAATTACAGTGCTTAACTATTGTATGTTTGTTTGATGCTTACATGTTTTGGATCTTGTTTTCTAAAATTCCATTTGATTCTCAATCATTTTTTACCAAAGAATAGACAATCTGAATATATGTAATGTTGCCAATTTAAAAGGAGTTTAATCCAACTTGTATTAACTACTTGGAAAGTATCCACTGTTTTATTTGGCAACTATCATATACTACACTATGGTGAACATGGAAGTTGCCAGATTTGTGTGGTGTGTGTTTTAGCTTTTTTTCTCGGTTTGTCTAAAAATATTCAATTTATTCTTTCTCTTTAATGAGTTAATGAAGTTCATGCTGGCCAAAATCAAAGTATTGATTTCACTTCACATTAGAATTCATTATTGCAAAGCCAAAAGTTGTTTATAGTTAATCTTCATTTTTCTTATAAACCATGATAGAGACAAAATTAATATTTGCATAATTTTCTAAGAAATAATTTTATTTGAGCCTATGCTTTATTGAGTTTACATCAACAAAAATGTTGGTTTAACTGAAATAATTTGTGCACAAGTATATGTTTCTTCCCTTACATCTGTAAAGAGGGAAAAAAAAAGCATACTTGTTCTACAAGATGTTTCTATAAGTTGACATGGTGTCAATCACCTACTTGGAGTCAACATAGTGATATTTATAATCAATCAATGTTTATCGTATTTATCACTGAGGACTGTATTTTAGGAAATTGATTTGTCTTTTAAAATTTCATATGTATATATCTTAATTTGTAGTGATTGCTCAAAGCTATATTTAGTTACCACTTTTGCTACTGCTTTTGGTTTTTCATACTTCATTTAACCTTTAAAATGAGCAAGTAGCTAAAGCTAATGTATATCGAGTCACATTCATACCCTTTGTTTTGGCTCTTCATTTAAGTCAAAGTAAACTAATTACTAGTTGAATCATTACTAATTTGACATTATAACTTATTAGTGATGTAGGCAACTAAAATAATAGTGTTATCATGGTTATTCTTTTTATTGTTGATTTTCAGTTATGAGTATCACATTGTGTTGGTCGTATATGTGATAGAAACATGGTGACCTTCATATGGATAAGAATGTCATATTTGGGTTATTTTCCAACACATTTGTCTACTATAGTTTTTAAGATAATTTCTTTAGTGGTCCAAGGTTTTTGTGGCAATTGACTAGTACCAATTAACATTGTTTGTAGGTTGGTAGTTCATAGCTACTCTACAAGTCAGTGCCTTTACAAGTAATGATAAGAGATTTATTCTGGGCCCTTTCTTTAATAACTACTCAATTCTTTCTTGTAATTATCATAATTTTAAAACTAAAAATAAGTACATTTTTTGTTTCATGGGTCTAGATTTTTACATTGCCTGATGAGGCATTATCATATCCAGCTCATGATTACAAAGGATTCATTACAAGATATAAGTTGATTCATCTCGTTTCTTACATGTGTAGATGGTATGCTTATATAAACTCATTAATTATACATAATCAAAATGAAAGAGGAAATTCTATACAATCCTCACTTACCAAGGATTAGGTATGCTTTTTTGGAACAATCTTTACTTTTCTCTAAGAAATAAATGACCATGTCTGTATTATCCCAACTTTTGGTTATTCACATATTTGGGAAATGTTTGAGACAGAATTAGGTTTTCCATTAGCATGTAAATGCATTCATGGCTTAGACTTTGTATCAGATATGATATTACATGAACCTAAGACATCAAATTGACATGATATGGCTGTTTAAAATGTGTATCTGATAATGACTTTGTTCTGGAACATAGGATCCTATGATGATATGGTTGTTTAAAATATGTATTAGAATGAATTTGTTTTGGAACATAGGATCCTAATTAGTCTTGTGATGTGGAAATATGTATTAGTCTCGTGATATGAAAAAAATTGAAAATTGAAAATTGAATATGGGTTTGCCTAATATTGGAATCTAAATATTTTGTTATCGTTTCAAATATATATTTGAGATTGCTTAGTTTATTAACTTGAATGAATTTTGTTATTGTAGGTCTCATGCGCATTGAGTTCGATAAGGTCATTACATTCAAATAACTAATGAAAGATGGAAGCTTTGATAATGAAGTTATTGCATTAGACTTGTCAATCATTGATATTTTGATAACTTTTTGGTTTGTTTTCTAATCGGATCAATTCCTTAAGGTTGTTCTCTTATAAAGATTAGGATGTTGTTCGTTGTTATTACTTTAGAATTAGGTTCTAATGATTTTTTTTTTCTTCTTAGGTGACTCTTTTTGTTAACTTTGATTACATGGTGGTACTCTCTTTATTAATTTTGTTTACTTGTGTAAATAAAATCATATTGACTATTACATGCTTGTTTCATGCAAAATAATAATTTATAAATTTTTGAATGTCATAGTATTTTTCGGTTAGAAAAATGGTTAACTTGAAATTAAAATTGGGTTGTTCCTTAAATTACATGAGTAAATTTAATTGAAATTTGAACTATCTAAATTTAAGGTTAATGGTAATTTGGAAAAGTAAAAACATTCAAATAAAAATAAAATAAGACTTTTAAGAGTGATTTTAAGTGTCAATATAATCCATTCAATAAATATAAATGCTTTAAATAAAATAAAGATTTTTATCAGCCTTTTAAAATGCCTTTAAAGGTTTTTTACTTATGAAGTCAGTTTAAAAGGTCGAAAAAAGTTATTGAATAAATATAAAAAATTTAAATAAAATCTTATTTTTACTTTCTTAATTGCCACTATTAGGAGAATTTTTTAATTTTTCTTCATTACTTCTTTGCAATTTAAGCTTAATTGAGCTTCAATTCAAGTCTTCATCTTTATATTCTCCATGCTTATTTTTCCTTTTTAGCATAATAAAGTGCTTGTCACCTTTGTGGTAAAGTTGCATGAACTTAAGAAGGAAGATAAGCATAGTAATGGTTATGGAGCAATTTTGGAACTAGAATTTTTTGGAATTTTTCATGGCTAAGTTGGCAATTAAAGGGCTTCCTATTGGCTAGAATTTGAAGATGAGGATTAGCAAAAGTTGGTGTTTAAAATTTCATGAAGATTCCTTGCTAGTCGTGTGTTGCATCATGTGTGCATGGGTGAAAGTGATGCCCAAATACAATTGAAGTGGAAGGTCAATGGACAACTACTTAGTTGGCATCTTAGAGGCTCCCAATTGGTCAAATTCTGACTTTTTAAAGATGCAGAGAGTAAAGGAAGGAAGCTTGAAGATAAAAAGAACAGTGCAAATGAGAAGCATATGAAACAAACTTTGATTACATTGAAATATCTAGCTTTTGTGGCATCCTAGCTGACTTTTTCTTGTAATATGATTGGCTAGAATACATCCTCCTTGGTTTATAAATAAGAGTAGTAGCTGGCTAAGGAAAAGGAGTTAGTTTCTTTCATTTGTAGCAATTTACACATCTTGCTCATTTTCTCTTTAGGTAGTTTCCTCCTTATTCATTTAGAGGGCTATTTGGAGAGAAAATGCTTTAATTTTCTTGCAAAATTTACTTTTTCTTGCACTTACATTTCATGTCATTTCAATTTCTTATAATGCACTTTAATTTTCTGTAAGATTTCTTGCACTTTCAATTGCATTCTTTTTACTTTTACGATGTTGTTTGGCTAAATTTTCTTCTACAATACTTTTCTGTTTTCCTAGCTTTTCTCAATGAATCCTTGCAAGTTTTGATCCAAATTTTTTTTTGCACATTTTCAATTCATAGTTCTTTATATCTGAAAAATTTCATTTCAAAAATCCTTTTGCATTTTTTTTCTAAAAGTCATGGAAGATTTAATTCTAGTGCTAGCCGGAGGTGGCAATTATGATGATGATGGAATTGGAAGTTTTCTCCTTGCTAAGTGATCAAAAAACTTGATTGTTGCTTTTTATATAGCCTGCAAGTGCACAGATTACATCAAGTAATAAAGTGAGAAAGTAGAGTATCATTCCCATGAGGATTATGATTTTGAGTGTTGGTGCAAAACCAAGTACCAAAGGAGGTGTTTTCAAACCTTATATTTAGACAATCAAAAAAAGATTGAGATTATACAAAAGCGAATAATGAAACTAACCAATTGTCACTTGGTAGTTTATAAAGGCAGGCCGATTATACAAGAAACAAAAGAAAATCAAGAGTGCCTGAAGAGAAAGAAAGTTGTACGAGCAAAGTGAACAAAGAGAGCTTTGACTGAAAATAGAAAGAGAACTTGTATTAAAAACAAAGGTGTAAACGAATAGAGCTTTTGATAAATTGTTTGTGAACATGTTTAGTTTTTGTTTATTTATTAAGCTTAACAAATGATCTTGAACAACATTTTGATGTTTGTTTTTTAAATGAACTGAATACGAGCAAAGGTTTGTTTGGTTGTTTATGTTCGTGAACAAGCTCATTTAAGGTTCGTTTAAAGCTCATTCGTTTATTGTTTATTTGTTGTTTGTTTATAATAGCACTAAAAAAATTATTTTTATCCCTTACCCTAATCCTATTTTAAGGTTTGTTTATGTTTGTTTGGGTTCACTTATATTTGTTTACGATTTGTTTTTTTAAATTTGTTTGGTTATGTTTTGTTTATTGCTTAGGAATATGTTCATTTATATACATTCATGAACATGTTCATTTAATGGTCATGAATGAGCTCGTTTAACTTAATCGAATAAACATAAATTGAATGTAAACAACTTATTATTTAAATGAATGAACATGAAGGAACAGAGCAATTTTCTTAACGAACATAAACCAAACACAAACATACGTTCATTTAGTCAAGTTTGGTTTATTTACAGCCCTAATTAAAATTAGTTTTGAGAAAACAAAAGTATGGCTATTCTGTCATCCTAACTAAGAGTGAAAAGAATTACAAAAAATTTAGGCTAGTTTGTCACCCTAGCCAAGATATAAAGAAAACTAAGCAAAACCATACAAAGGGAGAAAAATAAAAGTGGGAAAAGAGTGAGAAGAGATCTAAGATGTGTTTACAAGTGAGGATGGTTGGCATATTTATAGGACTAAGTTTGGCCAAAGGGTGATAAGAATTGCAAAGTTAGATTCTAATTCAAACCCCTAATAGATTACATGTTATCTTGATCTTGGAAGTATTTGATTGAATGTGGGATCTTTAATGATAAATGTTGGCTGAATGGTCTTCTTAGATTGGTCTTCAATGCACACTTATCTTGCCATGTCATCTTTATCTTGAATGGGAATTTTGACTAAGGTTGAAATCCAAGAGCAATCTTCAAATTGTTTATCTTGAAAACAAATACATATTTGGCTAAGGCATATCCATGACTCATCTTCTTGATTTAGTTGACTTGGGTTCAAACTCTCTTCAAATAAAAATAAAAAAATCATTCTTGAATTTTAACCTTGAATCAAAACTTTAGCCTTTATCTCTTTTAAGGTGTCTATCTTGGAGTTTAAACTCTTGTAAATTGATCAAAAAGTCCTTATGCAACATGATTGCACTAAAATTTTAGTATTTTCATGCTCAATTTTAGTGCAATTTGACTTATATTTTGGTTTATTCCTTGGGATTTTTGGCAAAATTACTCCTAACTACACATTTATCTCATGTTTAGGTACAAATAAAGGAGTTGAGGAATTTTGGGCTTTTCTATACAAATTTGGAGGATTCTTTGTGCAATTTATGCAATTGGCCTTAACTAGTATCATTGAGGCAAAATTGACATTGGAGGGTTTTTATTAATTTCACTTGCATATTTTTTAGTACTAATTTCCTAGTTTTTATAGGATAAATATATTCATAAAGTGTTTGAAAATTTTGCTAAAAAAAAAAAAGAGAATGAAAAACATGCAAAAAGGATATGTGCATGGAAGTGCATGGAAGTGCATGGATGAGCACAAAGTTACAAGGCATCATCAATTGGACTCAAGTGCATCAAAGAGAGGAGCTGATATGGCATTTTAAGAGGTTGTGATTGGTCATTAAGTTGACTTTGTGGAGTAGATATTACACCTAAAATCAGTTTGCAAATTTGGGAAGAGAATATGTGCCAAACAACCAAGCCAAAAACTGTGTGCACCAATAACTAACATAGCAAATGAAGAAAGCTCCAAAAGTGCCTAGCCAAATGAATAATTTTATAAATTTTTTAGGACCTTAAGCTTCTCCTCTCTACCTATAAATAAGAGGAGAGGGCTAGCCACAAGAGGAGAGTTAGATTAGGATTTAAATTTTTCTTCTTTATTTTTCCTACTCTTTCTTTTATGCAATTTTCATTTTCTCAGTAGCCAAACATTATTTTCTAGCATTTTTCTTTTGAATTTCATTGTAATCTTATTGTTTCTTAAGTGTTTTTAAGTGCTCTTTTAGAATCTTTCAATAAAATTTGCATTTGAATTCATTTTCTACCTCAAATTTGTTGAGTTCTTATTGATATGCAAATCTATTTTTGAATATGGTAATTCTGACCTATTAGCGGTTTTTAGAGCATATCATATTCAAATCTTACTTTTTTTTGCTTAAATTTTATTTTCACAGTTTCCTAATTCAATTAGCTACAATGTAGTAAAAATTTAGCTTCAAACTCACTCCATAGCATTCCAGATCAAGCTTGGATGATCCGGCTAGATGCAATGATAGTGCAATTCTAGTTTTGATCTAGAAAGTTTGGTGTGGACTTCTCTCCACTTTGGCAATTTGTTTGCATTCTTTCTCTTTCTTAGATTTTTATTTCTACTTGTTATCTTGCTTTTTTTTAACTTTGAGCAATTATTTCATGCTTTTCATTGCTATTTGGTTAATTTTCTTATATGATGTTCTATTTTCTAGAATTATGTGCTGTTTAAATTTTTAGTTCAATGAACTAGAATTTCTCATTTTTTATGCAATTACTTTGTTGAATCATGTAGTAAAGTTGTTGATTTAACTTGCTTCAGCTCAGTTTTAGTTTATTCTCTCTAGAAAATTTAAGTCTAATTTTTTTCTCATTTGATTTGGTAGATGCTGCTATGAACTCAGTTTCAATTCTAACTTTTTCTTGTTAATTCTTGCACTTTCTTTTCAATATTGTTCTTCAAATTAGTTTCTCACATTGCTCCTTTAATGTTCTCTTAATTTATGGTTCATATTCCATTGATTTTGTGCAATTTAAGTCCAAATTTTTAGTTTAAAGTTTGGTTTCCAAATTTACAACTGGTTTTGGTTTTTCAACCTTTAGCTTGGATTTTATAATTTTCTTCCATTATTTGCATTTAATTTTTGTTTTTATTTTATTGCATTAATTTTTTTTTATTTCAAGTTTGATTTCATGAAATTTGTTAACTTTTAAAATTAGGTTTTATTCTTGGAGTCATAGTTTTCCTATATTGTAGCTTTATATTTCGATTTTGCAAGTTTTGCAAGTTTAGTTGCATTTTGAATTTTCATTA
Source organism: Durio zibethinus (assembly GCF_047325235.1). NCBI lineage: Eukaryota > Viridiplantae > Streptophyta > Magnoliopsida > Malvales > Malvaceae > Durio > Durio zibethinus. The sequence continues at coordinate 15,549,322 of NC_143171.1, forward strand.
CTTCAATTTCAGTTAAATTTTTTTTATCTTGATTTAGCTACTATATTTTTCGTTTTGTCGCATCATTACTTTTTTTGTTCATTTTCTCATTTACTTATTTTTATATTTTTGATGCCTTATTCACTTTTATTTTTATAGTTAATTTTCATGCTTATTTTTTTATCAAATCAACTTTAGAAGAGTATGGGATAATAAGTACTTAGCTAAGGAATATCTTTAACTAATCCTCATGGGATCAACATCTAGACTTTTATAGTCTCTATTATAAGTTGAATGGTTGTAGAGTTTTGTCCAATCAAGTTTTTGGCACCGTTGCTTGAGATTAGATGTAAAGAGTCTTAGGCTAATATCTTACTTCACCACGCTCTCTATAGATAGGTTCACATTTAGTGTACTTTTGTTAGGCTAAGTACTAACTTGCCTTGTTTTTGTTTCCTTAAGTTGTACACGACTAACTTTAATTGTGTAGATTTTTGTTTAGTATTTTTTTTCACATGTGGGATTCCAATACTTTTGAGGTAATCTAGCACCATGTGAACCATGCTAGACCTTATTTTAATGACTACCTAGGACCATGGCCTAGTGAGAAAGATAATGCCAAAATAGAGTTGACCCTTAAAGGTTTGATCAAAAAATTTGAATCTATAAAAAATGAAGTAAAGACCACTAAAGCTAGGTATGATCCGGAGTATACTTTTGTCCATAATTTTCCAAACTCACATGACAAATGGTCAAGTGTATGGTGGAGTTTACCATAGTGATAGGTGTATCTTTGACCAATACTTCCAGTCTCACTCAAACACCTACACTAGTCATACTTGGGAAGATTAGCCTAAGAACATGTGGGATAGTAGTGTAGGGTATTCCTTTAGTTCACCACCTCAATACACCTTGACTTACCCTATCAAGCATACACTTTCATAAAACCCTCTGCCATACCAACATTCTCCACTATCATTGAAAGTTTTGCAAGTGCCACACTATATTCCACCACAACAACAATTTTCTCCATTATGGTGCCATTCATCTACACATCACTTTCCATCCACACCATATTCACTACCACCTCTCACATAAGAAAAGAAACCATCCCTTGAGGAGATGTTTATTGAATTGTTCCAAACTCAAGATAAATACCAATAAGACCTAGAGGCATGTATTAGGAATTCTAGGCTATATGATCAAAATGCACATATCTTAAGTACTTACCTTTTAGATACTATGTTTAGGACTACAAAGTCAACACCTTGTTAGAAGGAGAAGGAGGAGCATACATTTGGAAATCATTTAAGAAGACGAGGACCAATGTGGAATGATGATAATGATGATGAGCCTATTTGTGTTGATGAAACCACATTTTGTAAAAGTTGTGAAAGTAGAGATAGAAGAGGTAGAGAATAAGTTTAGGGCTAAGAAAGTGATTAGTGATGGATCATTTAGGGAAGCTGAGACAAAGGATAACATTCAAGAATAAGTTGAGCTTGATATTCCTCTTATGCCATTTCTTAAGTTCTTTGATGATCATTTACTCATTTGTGTGGAGAGCATGAGGTGGATATATGTCTTGATAAGGCAAGCTTACTAAATAGATCATTTAAGCTCTTGGACAGATTCCTTCTTAAATCTAGTATTAAGTTTAAGAATAATGAAGAACTTATTAAAAAAGAACTTACTTGTCTAGTAGCTTTTCCATTAATTGATCTTTTGGCCAAAACTATAGACACTTCATTTTTTGAGCTTCATTTAGATATACCATCTATGGAGAAAAAAGTGAATGATATGGATTTTCGAGAAGATGGTTCAATTCCCTACTTTGATTTGCAATAAGGTCTTAGCGTTGGTTTTAATCAGTAGGAAAGTTAACCTCATAGTATAACCATGCTATTTTCTCGATTATTTAATTGTTTGATGAGTTGAAAATGCATGTGCTTGAGAACCCACTATTTAATTATTGTGATAAAGGTTGTTTGACTCCACCATTAGACATAACCATTGTTGAATTTACACTTATACCATCTTTCGAGGACTTTTTCATCTCAAAGCCTAAGCCTATATTCTCCATGATTATGCCTTATTCATTGGTACTGAAGCCAATGACCACCTCTATTGGTCTTGATTGCAATATACTTAGATTATTCATAAAGGTGGGGCACAATTCTACCCTAGAACATTGTGTTCATTAAGAGTTTATTGTTACATATTGGGTGTAAAGAAAGAGAATGAAATGGGTAGATTTAGGAAGGAAATGTGGTGTGATTCTCTAATACCAATGATAGTCTAGCTTTTGACTTTTAAATAAAGTGCTTCTTAGGAGGCAACCTATGCTTTACATTTCATGTCTTGTTTTCATATATTTGCTTATCTTTTCTTGAACATAATGATGTCATTTCTTTGTGTAGTTATTTTTTTTTGTTTTGTTTGTTCAATAAGTTAAAAAGGATGCACTATTTTCGGCTAAAGCTTTGATGGGAGATTTGGTCACCATGTCTTCATGATGATAAGAGAGTTTCCTTATTCTTATCTTTTGTGCTTTATTGCTTTATGCTTACACATTGAAGACAATGTGTTGTTTAAGTTAGGGGTATAGGAAAATTGCTCAAATATTGAAAAATTTTTCGAAGTTTCTTTGATTTTTGACTCGAAATTAAGCTTAACATTTGGTAGCTTGAATTATTATTATGCTTTCTTTGATTAGTTCTTTATGAAGCCAATGATAGGTAGTGATTGATAATGAATATAGCTTTAGGAAAAGATTAAATGTGTGTGAAATATGAGATGATACTTAGGTTTAGTGAATTCTTAAATACGGTATTCATTTGCGAGTGATGCTTTTAAACATTGAATTGCATTTTTTATCTAGTATTGATTATGTGAGCATGAGATATTTTTTGCACTAGTATTTGAAGTGGTGTTTCATGATTCTAGATTTTTTTTTTAATGATGACACATGATTAGGGAAATGATATAGGCTATCTTTGGATCGATTGAGCCTTTTGAGTCATCTTTGATATAATTCTTCCATAGTCGCCCCATTTGAGACTTATGATATCCTTTTATTTATGTTTTTAACCACATTACAAGCCTATAGGCTTATTTTGATATTTCCTATCTTTTTGGTCCCTTACCCTATATGCATTAGGATATTTATTCACCATTTGTGAGCTATACATTATTAGGGAGGAATGGTAGAGCTTGGAAAAAGAATGGGAAATAAAAAATAAAAAATAAAAAAAGGAAAAAAATAAAAGAAGAAAAAGTTGTGAAAAAGAAAAGGAAAAGAAAAGGAAAAACAAAAAAAAAAATAAAGTGGTGAAAAAGCAAAGAAAGGAAAAAAAGAAAGAAAAGAAAGAAAAAGTGGGCAAGAACAAAGTTTGGGGGGTGATTCTTTAGTCAAGCTTACTTTTTTTTACTTTGGTAGCTCAATTATGGATGATCGTAGACATGTAATACATTGTTAGGATACTTAAGCCTAAATTACTTTTATCATACCTTGACCTTAGCCTTACATTACAACCTTAATAAAGTCTTAAATGATTCTTGGTCATGTGTTTATCATTATTAGTGGAGAGACAGGTGATAAGCAAATTTATGGAACATAAGCATATTTTATTGATTCTTGTTATTAAAGTTTCATGTTTTTCATAACATTGCTAGATGCAAGGATATGTGAGAAGTGTTGCTTGCTTATGGAACCATAGTTAGGAATGATCTTAGCCTAGGTAAATTCTTGTATATTAGCACTTGTTCATGATTATGCTTTAGTTATATCCATTAATCAATCCATGAGGCTTTCATATTGAATGAAGCATTGAGAGTATAGTATGATTCTTACTCAATCTTGTTTTGCTTGAGTGCAAGCAAAAACTCAAGTTTAGAGATTTGATTGCACTAAAATGTAGTAATTTCATGCTCATTTTTAGTGCAATTTGACTTATATTTTGGCATGTTCCTTAGGATTTTCGGTAAAATTCTTCTAAATACATATTTATCTCATATGTAGGTACAAATAATGGAATGAGGAATTTTGGACATTTTTTATACAAATTTGGAAGATTTTTGGAGCAATTTATGTAATTGGCTTAAACTAGTGTCATTGAGGCAAAATTAACATTGAAGGAGTTTCCTTGATTTTTCTTGCATTTTTTTAGTACTAATTTCCTAGTTTCTATAGGATAAATGTATTCATAAAGTGTTTCAAAATTTTACAAACAAAAAAGAGAATGAATGACTTATGCAAGAAGGATGTGTGCATAGAAGTGCATACGTGAGCACAAAGTTGCAAGGCATCATCAGCTAGGTTCAAGTGCAGCAAAGAGAGGAGATGATGTAGCATTTTAAAAGCCTGTGATTGGTCTTGACTTTGTATAGTAGCTATTACACCTGAAATCAATTTACAAATTTGTTAAGAGAATATGCGCCAAACAGCTAAGCCAAGCCAAAAACTGTCTATACCTATCACCAACTCACTAGATGCAAAAAGCTCTAGAAGTGCCCAGCCAAATAAAGAATTTTCTAGATTTTTTTAGGATCTTAAACTCCTCCCTTCTGCCTATAAATAAGAGGAGAAGGCTGGCCATAAGAGGAGAGTTAGATTAGGATTTAAATTTTTTTTTTACTTTTCTTGTGCTTTCATTTTGGCAAATTTCATTTTCTTAGTAACCAAACACTATTTTCCAACATTTTTTCATTGAATTGCATTTGCAATCTTATTGTTTCATAAGTGTTTTTAGGTGTTCTTTTAGAAATTTTCGATAAAATTTTGCATTTGAATTTGTTTTCTAGCTGAAATTTATTAAGTTCTCATTGATATTCAAATCTATTCTTGAATTTGCCAATTTTGACCTACTTGTGGTTTTTAGAGCATATTTCATTCAAATCTTACTTGTTTTTGCTCAAATCCTTTTTTCACAATTTTTTTAATTCAACTACAATATATTAAAAATTCAGCTTTAAACTCACACCACAGCATTCTAGATCAAGCTTGGAAGATCTAGCTGGATGTAGTGATAGTGCAGTTCCAGTTTTGATCCAACAAGTTTCGTGTGGACTTCTCTCTACTTTGGCAATTTGTTTGTATTCCTTTTCTTTCTCAGATCTTTGTTTTTGCTTGTTATCTTGCTTAGTTTAATTTGTGTAATTTGTTTCATTCTTTTCATCGCTGCTTAGTTAATTTTCTTAGATGATGTTTTGTTTTTCTAGAATTGTGTGTTGTTTAAATTTTTAGTTCAATGAGCAAGAATTTCTTATTTTTGGTGCAATTTCTTTGTTGAATCATATAGTAAACGTGCTGATTTAGCTTGCCTTAGCTCAGTTTTAGTTCATTCTCTCTAGAAATTTTAGGTATAATTTTTTTTCTTATTTGAATTGGTAGGTACTGCTATGAACTCAGTTTCAATTCTAACTTTTTCTTGTTAATTCTTACACTTTCTTTTCAATATTTTTCTTCAAATTAGTTTCTCACATTGTTCCTTTAATGTTCTCTTAATTTCTAGTTCATATTCCATTGATTTTATGCAAATTAAGTCCATATTTTTAGTTTAAAGTTTCGAGATTTACAACTACTTTAGGTTTTTCAACTTTTAGCTTGGATTTTACAATTTTCTTCCATTACTTGCATTTAATTTTTGTTGTTATTTCAAAGCATTAATATATTTATATTTTGAGTTTGATTTCATGCAATTTGTTAACATTTAGAACTAGATTTCATTCTTGGAGTCATAGTTTTCTTATTGTAACTTTATATTTCTAGTTTTACAAGTTTTGCGAGTTTAGTTGCATTTGGTATTTTCATTACTTCAATTTTGCTTCAAATTTGTTTTTACCTTGATTTAGCTACTACATATTACATTTTATAGCATACATTTACTTTTTGTTCTTGTTCATTTTTTCATTTGCTTAGTTTTATGTTTTTTATGCTTGATTCACTTTTAATTCATAGTTAATCTTCATGCTTATTTTTTGATCAAATTAACTTTAGAAAGGTTTGGGGATAATAGGTGCTTAGCTTAGGAATGTCTTTAACTAATCCTCGTTGGATCGACATTTAAACTTTTATAATCTCTATTATTATTTGAATGTCCTGTGAGCTTGCAAAGTTTTGTCCAATCACAACAATCACTCTTCAAGTTCCAAATGTATGTAGGAAATCCTTAAGCTAGTTGGATTCGACTATAACTCCATCATGGCCAAATATTGCTTGTCTTTGTCTTGGCGGAATCTTGCATGGAATTTGCATGGCATTCACATCCAAAGGAATCAAACCCTAAAAATCAAGAATTAACACATTAAAACTACCAAATTCAAGCAAATTTTCAAAATTCTAAACTAGAATGGCCTTGTAAAACACTATAATTTTAACAGTCATCACACCCCCACACTTATCTTTTTGCTTGTCCTCAAACAAAATCCTCAAATTAACTTTGCTAAAAATCAAAATAATTGCACACAAAATCAAATTTTCACAAATCATCATTCATGCACTATAGTATAATATAAAGATAGTTACAAACATAATTAGGCAAGAAACTATTCAAAAGTAAGCTCTCAATCTCATGCAACTCTCATGTATGTGAAGTCAATCTATCTCTAATCTATACATATAATCCAAGCACAAAGTATGCAAAATATGCCACTACATATCAACTTAAAGATATAGCATACTTCATATGTTTATTTTTCACATTCCTTCTCCACTAATGTAGTCTTGCATGCTTGACTCAAGATTAATTGGTTTTTATCGGCTTGTAATATAAGGCTTGGTCAAGATAGGAGAAAAGAAAATTTTATTCTCAAAAACTTTTTGCTTACTTTTCGAACTTTTGGACTTGAAAACTTTGAACTTTTCAAGGTAGAGGCATCTTTATTTTGATTTTTTTCTTTTTTTTCTCTTTCTTTTAGCCATGTTCAACCTTTTTTTTTCTTTTTTCTTCTTTTCTTCCTTGCACCTCCTTGTAGGCACATAAATTTTGTTCAGACAAATTCTAGCCAGTTGTAAGGCCTTTAAAGTGATGCCTAGTTCATGACCAACATTTCCTTATGATTGACAAATTTTTAAAATTGAATTTTAGATCAACTTGACTTGAATGCCCTAATTGCCTATTTTAATAATCTCTTCAAGTGCACAGATTGAATCAAGTAATATAGTGATAAGTATCAAAGTATCATCCCACAAGGATTATAGAATTGATTGTTGGATGGATTCAAGTACCAAAGGTGAGAATCTAAACTCTTATTCTAAACAAATAGAAACTTCAAGTGATTTACAAAACGAAGAATGAAAGAAATAAAAAATGATTATAGGACTAAATCTTACTTAAACAATTGTCACTTTGCAAGTAATAGGATTGTGGTCGAAACTGAATATAAATTATTGAACACTTGAAAATAATAGATATTAAGATTGTTGAAAGTTGTAAACAATAAAACCAAAGAGAATGAAAGCAAGTAAGAAAGATTAGGGCAAAGTGCGTGTAAACCTAAATTTAGAATGCAAAAATAACAATGGCCGAAACTTGGAATCAATAAAGAAATATTAAGACAGAAGTTTGTAAAGAAAGAAAGCTTTGTAAAAACTAGATTTTGAATGAAGGAATACTTGTATTGAAAAGGAATTTAGAAAACAATGTAGTTGTGGCTAATCTACACCTTAGCCAAACTATAAAAGTAACTAAACAAATCTAAGAACTAAAGGGAAGAAAATTGAAAAGAGAAAGAAAATAATGAAATGTAGGATGCATTGAAGTACAAGAGAGCCTCTTTTTTATAGATAGGGTTCAGCTCAGAAAGGGATTAGGGATTACAAGTTTAATTCCTAGCTACACTTTAAGAGATAAACCTATATTGATCTTCAAAGAAAGCATAAATAAATGGGAACTCTTGGTCTTGGATTTTTTTGGCCAAATAGGGTTCTTTGGCTTTCATAATGTTCGTTGCATCATGCTTAGTTTCAATCTTGGTCATTGCTCTATGATTGGTTTGGCTAGGGATTGGGATTTCAACACTAGATTGATTTTTCCTTCACTTATCTTGATAATTATCTTGCAAAGTCCTTGGATCACAAGTCTTTTAGTGGTTGTTCAAATAGTCATCCTTGAATATAAACACCTTTGGCTAAAAGTCTTCTAGTGTCCTTGTATGCTTGAAAATTTTCAAATGTCATTGTGTGCTTGATTTCCTATTGGAAGTGAGCTAGCTAAATGCATGTAGAATCCTTATGCAAGCAAAATTCAACATTTAGCCGAATGAATCAAGAAGTGTAAAACCAGTAGGGTTCAGCTAACCATTTTTATTACATGGTTGAATACTATCTTGCATGTGTGCTTGCATGGATTGCATGAATTCCATGTTCCAAAGACATAAACCCTAAAAATCAAGAAAACAACATTAACCATACCAAATTTTGACCAAAATTTAAAATTTTGCACCTATTCTAACATGTAAAATCGCTATAAATTTAGGTGCCATCACACCCCTACATTTAAGCCATTGCTTGTCCTCAAGCAAAATTCTCAAATCAATAAAACTAAATGTCATTATATATACTCGCATAGTCAAAATTTCACAAACTTTCATTGATGTACTATTGCATAATACAAAGTTAATCATAAACATAAATTCATAAGAAATTCCTTCAAAAAGAAAGCTTTTAATATCTTATAATTTCTATACATATGAGCTTACTCCATCATCAATTCATACACACAACTTAAGCAAAATGATTGGAAAACATTTCAACACATTTCAACTTAAAGATAAAATAAGCTTCATATGTTCACTTTCCTATTTTCTCTCCACTAATGTTAAACTTGCATACTTGACTCAAGATCAAAAAGTCTTTTAGGCTTGTAATATAAAGCTTGGGTTAAGGTAAAAAAAAAGGAATTTTTTAGGCTCAATAATCTTTAGCTTACTTCTTTGAAATTCTTTTAGACTCATGATTTTGAAAAGTTGAGAACTTTTGAAACTTTTTTCATAACTTTGAGGCATCACTTTATTTTTGCTCTCTATTTTTTTTTTCACTAAGCCATTTTTGGCTTTATTAATGCTTTGCCTTGCTTTTCTTTTGCTTTTGTCAATTTTTTTTTAATTCCTTATGCCTTCCTTCCTTCTAAATGAATGATAATGTCCAAAACATATAAGCATATTAGGTTAGGTAATAACAAAGAAGTGATAATAATTAAAAAAAAAAAGCTTTTGGCTTATTATTGGGCTAAAACAATAAAAGAAAAAGATAATATACAAAAGGCTCAAAATTAAGGGTATAAGGGATGCATCATTAAGTTGGGCTTGAAAAATGCTCAAATGATCTAAAGAAATATCTAGATCATCTCTTGAGTCAAATTCAGTTTAGGATTTCATCTTGAGGGTTGAATAGGTGAATTCTTAAGTTATACTCATATCTTTAAATCTATATGCAACTCAACATGTCACAAAACTCTCTACAAGAATTATTGCATTTTGTAGAAAGAAAATAAGGACATATACATAAAAACCATATCCAAAGAAAAACTTACTTAAGAATTCATTTCATTGCTTCACACATTCATAACTATCCTCATATCATACTTAAGTCAATTTTGAAAAGTTCATGCTAAATCAACTAAGCTTGCATAATAATGAAATCTAGTATGCCAATTTAGTTTGAAAAAAATTTTAAAAAAATAGTTAAATTCAAAAAGCATGTTTAGAAAGCATTCTTTTCTCCCACACATACTTTAAACAATAGTTCAAAACAAATGAATTAAGCATTTATTAAAGAAATGCTCACTCAAAATTTTACTTAAAGGTCAAATCATCTTTTGTCTAAGGCATCTCTTTGCATTCTTTTCATCCTAACAAAACTAAAAAACATAAACATATAAAAGCATACCTATCCTAAGAATAAAAACAAAGAAAATAAATGCATAAATCATTAAAATGAAACTTAGGTTGCCTTCAAAGCATTGCTAGTTTTGGTCAAGCTTAACCATATCTTTTTCAAAAGGGTTACATGATTACCATACATTTAACACCAGACTCTATCCACTTAATGGTCTTTCTTCTCACCACATTATCCATAATAAATTCTAAATAGTGGTGTTTAGCAATTGTCATGAAAGTGTAAATGTGTCTTACCCATTTTAATGTCTTCATTATAATAGTAATTGGACTAAGGTAGGTAGATATTGTCTTTAGTACCAATGAAAGAGGTACATCCATAGAAACTATAGAGTTGTTCTCTAAATCTAAAGGTCTTCCGGTGGTTGGTTTTGTCAAAGTGACTGAGGTGTTCTCATCTTTTTCCTTAAACTTAATGAGAGGTATTTTTAAAGATTTAAACATGCTTTCAAGTAAACATCCTTCAACAACAACCACTTTATTCAATTTCAAACTTTCTTGTATTTGATCTTTGTAGGGTTAAGGAAATGATACGGGTGGGACAATAGGCTCAGACTCATTTTCAGTAGGACTAATGCTATGCCTTTCTTGAGGTTCAAATCCTAAAATTGATTCCTTATCCTCAAAATCTACCATCTTAACAAATGTTAGCATATTAATCACAATAGGCTCTTTGTCATCTTATTTTTTTTTAGGATCTTATTTAATCTCATACTCTTTTTATAGTTACTCCTCAATAAGTTTTACACTTTCAAGCAATGCTCTTCCCATTTGCATTAGCATCTCTCTCTCTTTAACAGAATCCTCAATGTACTCATTGGGATCTTTCTTTTGAACATACTCATCTTTCCACATAGTGTTAAATTCGATATTATTAGGAAAGGTCTCTTGAAAGTGTGTACTAAGGGTAATTGCTAACTATTGACCTTTCTTTTCAAGGTTTTTAAGAGAGGCTTTGCTTTGAAGCATGGCAGCGATTTGATCTTAGAGCATTTGGTTTAATACCTCCTTTAGAGAAGGTTTACTTTCATGTGGTAGGGTAGCATATTATATAGAAGAATGGTATTACGGTAGTGGAAAGTCAATAATATCAAAAGGGATGTACATGGCTGTTGAACTAAAAGGTCGCTTTTGACTATTTTCCCATAAATCATTAGGGTGACTCTCACAACCTTAAGTGTAGGTATTTGAGTAAAAGTTGGATTAGTTATCTTAGCACCTATCACTATAATATTTCCCTCATAACCATGACAATTATAAAATGTGCTCTGAATTGACTGAACATATCAAGATTACGCCTTTTTTCAAGAGCATCTACCTTTTCAGCTAAAGAGGCTAATTGTGAGGTTATAGTGGTGAAGAGCTCTTTATCATGCCTCTCAATAGTGCACCATAATCTAGGGTTTTGAAATGGCAGTTGGATGTAGGAACAATCAAACAATGGCTCAGCATAGTCCTTAAAGGTTCTGGTCTTACTACAATCAAGATTTGACATAACAGAAAAGAAAAAATGAACACATTAGAGCAAGTAAAAGTAAAAAGTGTTTAGATTACGAGAGAGTAAAAATAAATCCTTATTGATATTGAATCAAACACTGCTATAATCCCTAGCAATAACATAAAAAACTTGATTGTCGATTTTCACAATGTCTACAACTAGACAAATCGAATCAAGTAATAAAGTGATAAGTACCAGACAAGTAATAAAGTGATAAGTATCAAAGTATCATCCCACAAGGATTATAGAATTAATTGTTGGGTGGATTCAAGTACCAAAAGTGACAATCTAAGCTCTTATATCTAAATAAATAGAAACTTATGATGATCTGCAAAACAAATAATGAAAGCAATAAAGAAAGATTATAGGCCTAAATCTTACTTAACCAATTGTCACTTATCAAGTAATAAGATTATGGTCGAAGCTAGATCTAAAAGATTGAACATTTGAAAATAATAGAGATTAAGATTGTCAAAAGTTGTAAACAATAAAACCAAAGAGAATGAAAGCATAAAAGAAAGATTAAGGTAAAATGCATGTAAAACCAAAATTTATAATGCAAAAATAATAATGGCCGAAACTTGGAATCAATAAAGAAAGACTAAGATGGAAATTTGTAAAGAAAGAAAGCTTTGTAAAAACTAGATTTTGAATGAAAGAATACTTGTATTGAAAAAGAATTTAGAAAACAATGTAGTTGTGGCTAATCTGTCACTTTAGTCAAACTATAAAAATAACTAAACAAATCTAAGGACTAAAGAGAAGAAAATAAAAAGAGAAAGAAAATAATGGGATGCTTTAAAGTACAAGAGAGCCTCCTATTTATAGATGAGGGTTCGACCAGGATAGGGATTAGGGATTATAAGTTTAATTCCTAGCTAAACTCTAAAAGATAAGCCTATATTGATCTTCAAAGAAAGCATAACTGAATGGGACTCTTGGTCTTGGATGTGTTTTGGTTGAATAAGGTTCTTTGGCTTTCATCATGTCCATTGGATCGTGTTTAACTTCAATCTTGATCATTACTCCATGATAGGTTTGGCTAAGGCTTGGGATTTCAAGAGTAGATTTATTTTTCCTTCAATTATCTTGCAAAGTCCTTAGATCACAACTTTTTAAATGGATGATCAAAAAGTCATCCTTGAATATAAACACCTTTCGGCCAAAAGTCTCTTATTATCCTTGTGTGCTTTAAAATTTTCAAATGTCACTATGTGCTTGATCTCCTCTTAAAAGTAAGCTAGTTGAATGTGTGTGGAATGCTTGTGCAAGCAAAATTCTTCTTATAGCCAGATGAATCAAGAAATGTAAGACCAATAGGGTTTGGCTAACCATATTAATTACGTGGCTGAATACCATTTTGCATGTGTGCTTGCATAGATTGCATGAATTCCATGTTCCAAAGATTTAAACCCTAAAAATCAAGAAACAACATTAACCGCCCAAATTTGGCCAAAATTTAAAAAATTTCACTTATTTTAACATGTAAAAATCACTATAAATTCGGGTGCATCATACCTTACAGTCAAATGTGGTCAAATACGATCAAACAAAGTCAGACCTTACCAAAATTAATCAAACTTGGTCAAACTCGGGTCAACTCTTGCAACTCACAATTGAATATGATTATTAAGGCTTAATATTTATAAAATTGTGATTTTTACATTGAAAGCCATGATTGCACCTTGAAAGAGGTAAAATTAACAAAGTATCCTTTAGGGTTATTTTTGTAATTTGACCTTTTTGAGGTCAATTTTCGTGAAAAGCTTCAGATCATGTTTTGATATTAGTTCATGAATTTTAATACTTTAAAAACTTTGGTTGCACCTTGAAAGAGTTGAAATTACCAAAATGCCCTTTAAGGGTATTTTCATAATTTGACCTTTTTCAGGTCCTTTTTTTTTTTTGCAAAAAGTTCCAAATTATGCTTTAATATTATTTCATGGCTTTTAATGCATCAAAAACCCTAATCACACCTTGGAAGGGTTGAAATTACCAAAATGTCCTTTAGGAGTATTTTTGTAATTTGACATTCCCGAGGTTGATTTTTCATAAAAGAACTCCAAATCATATTTTGATATTATTTCATGATTTTTGATACATTGAAACCTTTATTGCATCTTAAAAAGCTTAAAATTATCAAAAGGCCCTTTAAGGGTATTTTCAAAAGGCATTTTTGTAATTTGACCTTCTCAATGTCAATTTTTCACGAAAAGCTTCAAACCATGATTAAATATTATTTTATGATTTTTGGTGCATTAAAATCACAAAAGCAAAGGTGGGATTATAAGCCTTTAGGAAATCATGCAAAGGTACTAAAAATACTAATGGGGGCAAAATAGTTTTTTCCCTTCAAGTCAATTGCACTAAAGGTCAAATTTTGTATTGTATTTATTCTGAGTCATTGATCTTTCAAGGGCTTAAATCTTAGGGTCGAAGTTGGTTGCTTGATTAATTAACTTGTAGTGAAGGAAAAGGATGGTATTAGCCTCTAGAGGAACTTTGATCTAGGATTAAAAGAAGTTTGCTTGGCCTTAAAATTCATCTTATAGGCCTAGAAAGAAAGAGAAGCCAACAAGGAAAAGACGGCATGAAAGGTAGTAAAAAATGAAGGAAAAAATGAAGGAAAAAAGGAAAAAAAATTTAAGCGAGCTTGGAAGGTATAATTTTCTCCTCACCTTCATGCATTTCCTTGCAAGTTCCATATTCATCCATATAGTTTTTTTTATTTTTGTGGTTTTGCAAAGAAGCAGCAACTTTTCCCATAGTTTTCTTCTATATTTTCATCCTTGATTTAATAAATTCAACTAACCAAATAAATGTTATGGTTTGAACTAAGGAGAACAAAAGATCAACAATAAATCCACTTTGAAATTTTGGCTTATGCTTTTCTATAGCTTGGCCGAACCTTTTCTTACTTTGTTCATGAGATTTGCTTGCTTGGATTGAGTATTATGATGTGTGTGTTTTTATTGATTGTTACTTTCATGCTATTCTACTATTTTGATGAGCTATATTGGTTTTTTGGCAAGTATGAATCTTTCTAACATTTTCATTCTTGGTAGTTTCTTACATGTTTGATAAAAATCTTTTGATAATAAAAGGCCTTCACAAGGTAGTTTTCTAAGTGTTTGATGTATGCATTAGCTAAAAGAAATAATGGAATGATTATGGGAGAGCCATGAGACGTTTTTAGCCTAGTATCCCCAATGCTTGGCCGAGACTTTCAACATGTTTCTAGGCTAAGAAGTTGACCTTTCATGCATGTTTGCTTTTGTTTTTTGTTAGATTTTCATGTTCTTTGTGTTTGATCAAAGTATGAAAAGATGAATGTATAGAATGAGTAAGTTTTTAGTAGAATTTAATCTTATTTTCATGTGTTTATGTTGAATGAAAGCGGTGAATACAATTGCATATGTTTGGCCAACATAATGAATGCTTAAATGGCCTAGAAGGTTTCAGTTTGGCCTCATCCATGTCTTCGCGAACCTTGGTTCTTCCTATGTCCCTTAGAGTTTGATTTTCTTTTAGTAAGGTTTTTGCATGCATGATTAGTTTATAAAGTGTTTGTGAATTTGCCTTAAGTTTTGGTTTTCTTATGTAGTCCCATTGATAACACTAAATTATGTAGAGAATTGCAAGTTCTTTTTGGTTGAAAAAGTTTGAAATTTGAGTGAATTTGGTACCCTTAATGTGTGGTTTCCTAATCTTTAGGTTTTTATGCTTTGGACATGATTTTCATGCAAGATTAGGACAAGCTTAATCTTTGTCATATTCAACCATGCAAGGTTCAATTTAGCTAAATCGAATTTGATATAGGTTTCCTAAATTTACTTGGTTTAAGGAATCCTAATGGCACTCAAACTCCTACAAGTATTCATTTTCCCAATTTCAAGAGGACTTCTACATGCATTCAATATTTGAAGATTTATATTTAAGGAAACATTCTTCAAAGCATTAGGCCAAGAAAAATTATGCTTAACCAAGGACTCTCTATCTTTATTGTCAAAAGTTTGGATTAAAAGCAAACAACATGGTCCAAGACTAGCCAAACCTCTCTCAAGATGGCAAGATCAAGTATGCAAACTATGATGGAGGCCTAAGATTGCACTCCAAAGTGACCTATTCGGCCAAGGCTTTCCAAGAAGCTAGAAATCACATTCAGCCAAACCTCTTTAAGATCAAGATAACTCTTATCTCTTCAAGTTAGACAAGAAAAGAACTCTTGTAATCCCAATCTCCCCATAGCTGAACATTTTATTATAAATAGGGAGGCTTTCTCTTGTATTTTACTTCTCATTTTTCACATCTTCTCTTTTTTTCTATTCTTTAATATTTTAGGTTTCTTTTAAGTTTTTTTTGTATTAAACTAGGGTGACAGATTAGCCATTATAAAACTCTTGTTTTCTAAATTCTTTCTTTATTTTAATACAAGCATTCTTTCTTCTAAAGCTTTCTTTAATTTTAGTTTACAAGTTATTTTCAAGCATTCTTTTCAGTTTTTTAAGTTCTTTTATATTCTTTAAGTTTTGACAATCACTCTTTTATCCATACAAGCCTTCAGTTCATGCAAGATTCATTCAACTATAATTTATTTCATGCAATTACAACTTTCAGCCTTCATAATTCTTTTTTTCTTTCAAAGCTTTCAATCTTTATTTCTTTAGATATAGTATTCAGCTTTAATCCAAGGTTCCTAGTGACATTGACTTTGGTGTACTTGAATCCACCTAACAAATTCCAATTCTATAATCCTTGAGGGAACAATACTCTACTTAATCACTTTATTATGTGATTACTATATGTGCACGAGCAAGCATTACAAAAAATAGCAATCAAGTTTTCGACACCATTATCGGGGATTATAACGGTGTTCGAATCAATATCAATAAGGATTTTCTACTCCTTCGTAATCTAAACACCTTACTTTTATTTGTTTAAACTATTTTGATCATTTCTTTGTTTGTATGCTTAGATCTAGAAGTGTTGACTTAGCTCCACTTGATAAAAAAATTGAAAGAACTTTTAAGCACTTGAGAAGAGAGCAAACAACACCACCAACTATAGTCCAAATGGTGATTGCAAACAATGAAGGTCACAGAACATTGAGGGACTATGCTGTTCCTAATGCTGATGGATTTCAACCATCCATACGAAGGTCGATAAGACAAGCAAACAATTTTGAGGTTAAGCTTTTGATTATTCAAACGGTGCAAACTTCTATACAGTTTGTAGGGCTATCAAACAACAATCCAAGTCTTCATCTTTCCAATTTTCTTACATTATGCGATACCTTTAAATACAATGGTGTTTCAAATGATGCTATTAGACTAAGACTTTTTCTTTTTTTCTCTTAAAGACAAGGCAAATAGTTGTTATCTTTTTTACCATCCAGATCAATCGCAACATGGGAAGATTTAGTGAAAAGTTCATAACAAAGTTTTCTCCACCTGCTAGGATAGTCAAGATGAGGAATAAAATAACTAAAGTCATGCAATTTGATGGTGAGAACCTTTATGATTCGTGGGAGAGATTCAAAGAGCTGTTGAGAAAGTGTCCACATCATGGTCTCCCTCAGTGGTTAAAAATTCAAAGCTTTACAATTGCCTTACACCATGTATGAGAACTACTTTTGGTTTAGCTACTGGAGGAGCCATAATGAGTAAGAACATTAAGAAAGCATATCAACTAATTAAAGATGTGGAATAGAGCATAAGTCACATAAAAAGTCTGTTAGGGTGTATGAACTTGATACTTTTACTTCAATTACTTCTCAATTAGCCAATTTAACCAAAAAGATCGATGTCTTAGAAACCTCATTCTAAACCACCCCTATCCATGCTATACAAAACCCATTTGTTTCATGTGAAATTTGTGATGGACCTTATGTTATTAAACAGTGTCAATTTAGAATAGAAATGATCCAATATGCATAATAGCCCAATCCTGCCTATAACCTATACATTAATACCTATAACCCAGGTTGGCAAAACCACCATAACTTTTCTTAGAACTAACCCAACCACCAAGCCACTAATTGAAATGCAAACTTTCAACCAAAGCTACCACCATATAACCTACCCCAAGAAAAGAAAGCAAGTTTTAAAGATATGTTGACCCAACTGATGTAAGCCAATAATACAACCATTCAAAGCCAAGTTGCATCATTTAAGAATCTTAAAAATAAAATAGGTCAACAAGCTCAAGCTATAGCTAAGCGACCTTTAGGAACATTGCCTAGTAATATCCAGTCCAACCCCAAGAAACAAGGTAAGAAAGCATGCAATGCTATTTATTCATGTGGTGAAGTTGGTATCTACTAGTTTTTTGATGATGATATTATGGAAGAGCCAATGGTGGTAAACTTGCCTAGTTTTGTTAAACAACCTGAAGTGGATTTTATTGGGAAAGATAAAATCATAGAGGATGAAGAGATGTTGAAGTACGAAAAGAGATCTTAAATAGTTTTGATCAAATGGCCTTCGAAGCTCTTTAAATCATTAGGCCACATGAGGAGATAGGTGAAAATTTTAAGAATGAAAAAGATCTTAAAAAGTATATTCAAAAGGAAAACCTTAAGGGATGCATTGAGAATTTGGCTGAGGATGATGAAATGTTGATACAAGTTGGGAAAGAACTTCTTGAAAGTATTCAACTTGAGGTGGAGAAGGAAGTGCAAGAAGAAGAAAACTGAGAAGTGAAAAGGTTAAGGATGATCCCAGGAATGTCAACTCAAAGGTAAACTTTAGAAGTAGCACCACCAGTACCAATGTCAATATCGAAAGTGTTACTTAATGAGCTGAAAAATGCCATGTTTTTTTATTGATTGTAGTCTTGTACTTTGATAGCTTCTTCCAAACAAGCAAAAAGATCCAATGAGTTTTTTTGTATCTTGTAAAATTGGTCATTTAAAATTTGATGAAGCTTTTTGTGATCTTAAGTCTAGTATTAATCTTATGCCTATGAATGTTTTTATGTAGCTAAGATGTGGCACATTGAAACCTCCAACATTTAACATTAAATTTACTGACAGATCTATTAAGAAACCATGAGGAATGTTGGAGATTGTTCAGGTAAAAGTTAGTAAATATGCCTTTTCTATGGATTTTGTTGTTTTGGATATGAAGGACAATGAAGCCCCCTTACTTTTAGGTAAGCATTTCCTTTTGACATCCAAAACTTTAATTAATATGTATAACTGTAATATGACTTTTAGATTTAAGGACAAAAGAATACTATTTATAATTAGAGGATATAATGTCCTTAGAGATGATAAGGATGTGTAATCAGTGACTATAGTTAAAGAAAAAGAGAAACCTAGTGTTAGGGAGTTGAACTTTATCTTTAAACCCCCAACGTTAGAAGTGCACCTAACGAAACTGCAATCTCTTAGTCCTTGCAAGCCCAAAATTGAACCTATTGCTCTTTGGCTAAATATCCCTATGATGAATCCAAAACTAGTTTATGTTATACTTCCAAAGAGAGTTAGTACAACTTCTAAAGCTAGTTCTATTTATGTGATACCTAAAAGGTGAATGCAATGAAGAAAACTCCCTTCTAAGGGAATGTGGTCATTTTAGAATTTAGGTATGGTCAAGCTTAACCAAAAGTAGCATTGCTTGGGAGGCAACCCAAGTTTTACATTTCCTTGGTTATTTGTTTTTAGGATATGTATGCTTTGATTTTTTGTTTTTGTAGGAATGAAAAGATATGAAAGAGATGCCCTATGAAGAATTCAAGATTCGACCTTTAAGGAAAACAAAGTTAGGGGAGTGATTTCTTTTACCCTAATGCTTTAATAATTTGTTTTGAAATATTATGTAATTTAAGTGTAGGGGAAGGAAAACTCTTATGTTAAAATCTATTTTTGAAAGATTATCCCTATATGCTTTATTTTCAAACCAAATTAGCATGCTATAATCATGATGATGCTAACTTAGTTAAATTTTCATAAATTTGGCAAGATTGTCTAAAGTATGATATAAGGAGAATTATGAGGGTAGTAAGGCAATGGAATGATTTCTTAAGCTTTTTTTTTTCTTTGGAGTATATTTTTATGTTTGTGTTTTTAGTCTTGATTTATAATATGCATTGATCTTAGTAAAAAGTTATGTAAGATATTAAGTTACGTATAAATTTTAGGTAAAAGTATGACTTTAGAATTTACCTACTCAACCTTTAAGGCGAAATTATATATTGTATTTGACTTAGGAGATGATTAAAGATTTTTTGGACAGTTTGAGCTTTTTCAAGCCAGCCTTTAGTGAAGCATCTTTAGTACCTTTGATTTTGACTTTTTTTTTTATTTATCTTTTTCTTTGTTATTATTTAGTCACATTAATAAGCCCAAGCCTTTCTTCAAATTATCTTTCTTATTATTGTTTCCCAACCCAATATTGCTTATACTCATGTTTGAACAAATCAAGAGAACATTTCTTCATATTTGGGAGGAAGAGAGGCATGAGAAAGTTAAAAAGAAAAAGAAAAAGCTTGGCAAAAGAGAAAATAAAAGCCAAAATGGCTAAAGCTGAAAGCAGCAAGAAAAAAAAAAACCAAAATAAAGATGCCTCAAAGTCTTGAAAAAGTTTTAAGGTTCTTAAAATTTTCAAAACATGAGTCTAAGAAATCAAGAAAGTAAGCAAAAGGGTTCATGAGCCTAAATTTTCTTTTTCCTACCTTGACCTAAGCCTTACGTTATAAGTCTAAAAGATCATTCGATCATGAATCAAGTATAAGTCTAACATAGTGGAGAGGGAAGATGAAAGTAAACATATGAAGTGTATTCTATCTTTCAATGGATATGTGATGGCATATGTTGCATTCTTTCTATTTAGATTGCATGTATGGATTAGAGATGGATTAACTTTACATGCATAAAAATTGTATGATATTGAAAGCTTACTTTTAAATGAGTTTCTTGTTTAGCTATGTTTATAATTATCTTTGTATTATGCTATAGTGCATGATTGATGATTTGTATAATTTTGACTTTGTGTGCATTTATTTGGATTATTTGTATTGATTTGAGAGTTTTACTTGAGGACAAGCAAAGATTTAAGTGTAAGGGAGTGATAGCACTAAAGTATATAGAGAATTACAAGTTCTTTTTAGTTGAAAATGTTTTAAATTCATATGAATTTGGTACCCTTAATGTGTGTTTTCTTGATGTTAGGTTTTTATGCTTCGGACATGATTTTCATACAAGATGCATGCAAAATTAGGACAAGCCTAATACTTGTCATATTCGACTATACAAGGATTAATTTAGCCGAATCTAATTTGATATAGGTTTCCTAAATTTACTTGGTTTAAAGAATCCTAATGGCACTTATAACCTTATTGATATTTGGTTTTCCTAATTCCAAGAGGACTTCTACATGCATTCAATATTTGAAGATTTATATTCAGGGAAGGACTTTTTAACCAAGAACTCTTTGACCAGCATTGAAAGAGTTATATTAGAAGGACTATTTGATGTTTACTATCAAAAGTTTAGATTAAATGAAAATAAGATGGTCTTGATAATCCAAGATTAGCTGAACCTCTTTCAAGATGGCAAAATCAAAGTATGCAGACCATAATGAATGTCTAAGATTGCACTCCAAAGTTACCTAATTGGCCAAGGCTCTCTAAGAAGTAAGAAACCACATTCAGCCAAACCTTTTTAAGATTAAGATAACTCTTATCTCTTAGAGTTAGATAGGAAAAGAACTCTTGCAATCCCAATCCCCCTATAACCGAACCCTCTATTATAAATAAGAAGGCTCTTTCTTGTATTCTACATCTAACTCTTCACATTTTCTCTTCTTTTCTTTTCTTTAGTATTTTAGGTTTCTTTTAAGTTTTTTTTTGTATTAGGTTAAGGTGACAAATTAGCCATTACAAAACTCTTGTTTTCTAAATTCTTTCTTTTAAAGCTTTTTTTTGTTTTCAGTTTACAAGTTCTTTTAAAGCATTCTTTTGATTTTTCAAGTTCTTTTATGTCCTTTAAGTTACAGCAATCACTCTTTTATTCATACAAGCCTTCAGTTTATGCAAGATTCATTCAACTATACTTTCTTTAATGCAATTAAACTTTCGGGCTTCATAATATTTCTTTCTTTCAAAGCTTTCAATCTTTGTTTCATTAGATCTAGTATTCAACCTTAATCCAAAATTCCTAGAGATAGTTGGATATTAAGAGCTTGGCCTATATAATTGTGTTCTTGATTTATTTTCAATTGCTTTCAAACCAATCTTTGATTTGTTTAGATATAAAATAGTGGTTAGTCAACTTTCGTACTTGAATCCACCCAACAAATTCTAATTCTATAGTCCTCAAGGGAATGATAATCTACCTATTCTCTTATTATTTGATTACATTCTGTGTAGTTATAGGCATTACAAAAAATACCAATCATCTATTTCATGCATTAAATGTTATATTTTGCATTGATACCATGTTTATTTATTTTGTCACATGCATTATTCATGCAAATCTCAAAACCAAGACCAAACCCTTAAACCCCAAACTTAAACCTCAAATGAAGACCGCCATCAAACACTAAACCAACCCCAAACCTTAAACCAAATTGTAAACCAACCCTTAAACCTTAACCATACCCCAAAACCAAGACCAAACCCTTAAACCTTGAACCTAAACCCTAAACCAACCCCAAAAGCCTAACCAAACCCTAAACCCTAAACCAACCCCAAAAGCCTAACCAAACCCTAAACCAGCCTTCAAACCTTAAATTGAACTAAATCAAACCAAACCCTAAATTAGACTTAAACTGTAAAAACTAACCGACCTAAACAGACCCTAAACCAACCCTTAAACCCTAACCCTACCCTAAACCCTAAAATAAGCTTATGCCCTAAACCTAACTTTATACCCATTTCCATACATTTGCATTTAATTTTGAAAATATGTCACATGCATTAATGTTCTCTAATTGTTATTGCATTCATGCATTTATATTTTTTATTCTTCTTTTAATTGTAATGCATATATTTCATCATGTTCATGCATATCATTTACATGTTTCATGAATAAATTATTTCAAGAAAATGTTTTAAAAAATAAAATAAGGTAATATTTCAAGTGAAAATACCCTTGTGATCTGGTCTAAATATAAGGGGATTCTTAATGGTCATTATTTATGCAATATATTATCTTGGTTTTGTGTGGCATCCTGGAAAACCCTAAAGTTAGGGACATTTTTGAAATTTCACCTAAATATAAGGTACTGAAGGAGGCATTTTGAAACTAAGGATTTTTCTTCTTGATCCAAAATAATTGGTTTTGTTTTTCAAGAGTACAAAAAAATTCAAAAAAGTAAAATAAAATAATTTGTTTTTAAAACATAAAATTCAAAGTGATTTTTTTTTAAGAAATAATTTTGGAAAGAAATAAATAAATTTTAAGGAATTGATTTGTAAACATTAAAGTTAAGACCACTTTTACAAAATAATCTAAAATAACATGCAATCAATTAGTACTATTTTTTAATGGGTGCTATGTGGGTATTAATCATTCCTTACAGTAATCGAACTATCAAACCCAACTCTGTTTTCATAGACCAAAATATTTTTTTAATAAATTTTAAGCTTATTTTATTGTTTTAATAAAATGATAAACTTTTTAGGTGGCTAATCACACGTTAAAAAAGATTGGTGGCAATTTCCTTGGTTTTGATGATATTTGAAAATTCTTTTTATTTTCCACATCTAGCAGTCAAGTTCCCAAACCCGCACATTATGATCGCATGGCAACTTCGATAGGGGAATGTTTTTTTGAGAGTTAAGCCAAAGATTGATTCCATGTTATCCTAAGTTTTAGTTTAATGGTATTAATTAATTTTTAATCTTAATTCTTTAATTTTAATTTGCTTACTTTTCTAAAAAAGTGAAAAAAGTTGAAAAAATCAAAATTGAAAAAAATATATGTTTTGGCTTCAATTTTCTTGTTTTAAAAAACATAAAATTTGAAAAAAATAAAAAAATGTTTTACATTTCATGCACATTTTTAGTCATGTTATTTATTTTAAACTATTGTTATTTACTTATTTTTAATAAATTATGGGGCATTTAGGATAAGAATATTTTGGTAAAAATGTTAAAGGTTTGTATGTTTCTTTGCACACACTCATATGCATTACATGCATGAACTCTATACCCGGGCTCTAACACTTTTAAGAAGAAGTAAAGTAGCTACGTTCTCGTGACGTGAATACCTCTATAATGGGTAGTGAAACACTGCCACTTAGAATGAACCTTTTCTGTTCGTTGCCTGTAATGGGTGAGGAATATGATGCCTCACTAGTCTATGATGGATGATACTGTAAGGAGCAATTCGGGAACCTTTAGACACATAAGTTCCCAGCCCAACATATAGTGAACCCTAGAGGGTCAGCCTTAGCTAAAGCCACACCACGCCCTTTCCATAGAAATTACCCTAATTAAGTCACATAAAAGAACACTCCTAATATTTTTCATTTGATTTTTTATTAAAATTTTTAATTTGCTAATTTGTTTATTAAAATTGTTATTTTGCTAATTTGTTTCTATTATTTTTAGTAATAATTATTATGAAAAAGGAATTGAAAAAGGAAAATTACTAGGAATAACAATCTTGATTGTTTTAGGAAAAAGAAAAAAGTAAAGAAATAATAGAAAAAAGAAAAAAGAAAAAAAAAAGAAAGAAAAGAAAAAGAAAAAAGAGGGAAGTTGTTTGGATACATCAATTCACTCTCTTGCATTGCATTTGCATTTTAATGTTTTCCTTGCACTAATTTTTTTATGTTTTCTGTGTTTTCTATGTTTTTTTTTTGGTTGCTTGTTGCATGCATTATTTTTGACATAAAGTATCAAAGGCATTCATGGAATTTCGAGAGTCATGAGTAGGTCCTTCTATTAGTAATTCATTTTGGGAAATCAAGGAGCAATATGAGAATAGACAACAGATAAAAGGGGATTATCTGACAGATGGGTATGTTTCAAGTCTCCTACGGATAGTTCATTTGGATTTGCGACGAAATGATGTGTTGGATCTAGGAAGCATTTGGAATCAGTGGGAGCTGAAGAAGAAAGCAACTTTTACGACCAAGTATAGAGATATCTCTCAACTAGTTTTTGTGAAATGCAATGATCAATCGCTAAAAGCCATAGTGAGGTTTTGGAATCCAGCATCTCGGTGATTCACATTCAATAAAGAGGACTTCACACCCATTAAAGTTACCCAAGCTTGATAGGATATATTGGAAAGCACAAAAGCAATTAGGGTACAAAATGAAATTGGCAAAGATAATTCGGGTAGACGTTCAAGTGATTAAGAAGAAGAAAGGGGCTAATGAAGGCATTCCATGGACGTTCTTATGGGATGTCATGTTCCAAAACCCTAAAGAAGACTAGGTTATGGATATGTTCACCTTAGCAGTTTATGGTTTAATGATCTTCTCTAAGGTTCTAGGATACATAGAGGTCTCAGTGATTGACTTCTTCGTATAGTTGGAACAAAAGATCAATCTTTCAACAATAATCTTGGTAGAAAATATTAGATCATTAACTCATTATCGAAGGAAAATAGAGGGAAGAATAGTGAGATGTGTGTAGTTACTTTATGTCTAGGTACAAAGCATTTTTTGAATATCAATAAAGGCCTATTAATGTCCTATACAAAGTCCTTAGCATCTCTGGCTGAGTTTAACACAAGAGATTGGCCTACAAGTATCTGTAAGGAACAATGGACAGTGTTTTCTCGAAGTCTGAAAATATGTGGAGTAGCTTGAAAGGTGCCTTGGATGCCTCACATCTCAACCATTTACAATTCTGGTGATCAACCATGGGTTTAATGCTACTAATTACACCTCATTGATGGTCAAAAAATAGTATGGATCTCAACAATTCATCTAGATGACCCAAGGATTAGATCATATGAAGTTTGACTTCGGTGAGGAAAGCTATACAACCAAGGCATGTAACATCATAAAGGCTTGGAGATAACATTCAAGTTAGAGTTAGGAAGACACACTGATAACATCACATTTAAGTTAGATTAGGAAGATACGCTGCTGACATCACTTCAAGATATCTAATGTAGAGGGTCTAGTAGGTTAACAATGTTGTACTTTTGTCAAATCATGGGTCAATCCATCTAGTTGATCCATGGGCCAAAGTACCACCATCGGAGGCAAAAGTTGCTAGGTTAAAGTTTGAGGTAGAAATAGAGAATATGAGGAAAGAAAATATGAAATTATAAGAAGAATTGGGGCAGTTGAGATATAAGGAAAATGCATAAAAAGATAAAAAGGTACTAAGAACCAAAAAGAGAATGAGAGGTTGAAGGAATAATTGAAGAATGAAAATAAGATGCATTTGGCCATTCAAAAAGAAAAAAATGCACTTAGTATAGAGATCAAAGGCTTGGGACAATAGCTACAAGAAAATAAGGATTACATTGCCCTAACGTATAGAGTAAGGTGGGAAAAAGAAGTAGAGTGGAAGCACTTGTGTGACAAAAAAGTAGAAGCACGAAAATAATAGAAAGCTGAGTTAAAGGAGACAGATGTACATTGATCATTTGAACAACTAGATTCATAAGGTAGTTAAACAGGCTAGGGTGATAACAGAAAAGGCAAAAAGCCTTAGGCAAAAGGTTCTTCCCATCAGCAGTCATCGTCAGCTTCTCCTAAATTTTTTAAATGAAGCAAAAGGGTAATATAGGCAAATCTGACATTTCTATGGATCTAGTTTTACAATGGTTGATGATACGTAGTCTTAAAACTTTTGGAATTAATGAAAATCTCTATGATTTAAGTTATCTAAAAATGAATGTCACCATTTATGTTCTTTATATAGCTTACCATAATAAGCCTGTCAAAAAGGAATGATGATTATAAATATACTTTCATTAAACCTTTGAGTTGAAGGAAATACCTTTAAAGAACCCTACTTAAATATAGGAGGTTTAAAGGGTTTCCTTTTAACGAAAAAGAATAATTAAAAGTTGGCATGCATAACATATAAAATCTGCTTGAACATATTATTTCATACTAGCTTAAGACAAGGAATATTGGTTGTAAATATACTTTCATCAAACCTTCGAAGCAAAAAGATGTCTTTAAAAATCTTGCTTACATATTGGAGGATTTTTAAGGAATAATCTTTTAGGGTGACAAACAATAAATTTCACACCATGCGCTTCTCACTTATGATAATTAATAAATGTTTAAGGATAGTGTGCCCTAAAAAGCAAATACAGCTTATTTCTCACATGTAAAATACATGAACATATACCAAAATCATGGAGAATGGGAGTGTAAACAAGATTGAAATGGTTGAAAACGTTTAAGAGGAAATGAGGAAAAAAGTCATAGAAATGCAACAGAATATTGATTGACAGTTGATAGAGTTAAAGTAGATACTTACGGGACTTTTGAATCATAATGGAATTGCTGAGACATCAGTGATAAAGGAAAAAGTTACTACAAGAGCCATTATGCCACTAGGATCCACACTCTTATATGCTTAGAATCCCTATACTGCATAGGCACCCTTGATAAGTCATCAGCCTTACATATACCTAGGTTTTTTTACTAGACTATCCCAATTTAGATAAATGTTAACCCAGAGTCTCTCCTTTTGATCCCATCATAGTGCCAAAACTTGATGATTCCAACAAGTAAGAGAAGTTAAAAAGGGTATAAGAGTTGACAAAAAACACAAAAATGAGAAACAAGTATGATTTGCTGAAATAAAGGCTTAAGGTGATCAAGGGGCATCATATGTATGGAAGCATCAATTCTAATGAGTTAAGTTTAGTGCCTGACCTCATCATAGACACAAAATTGAAGGTACCAAATTTTGAGAAGTACAATAGAACCAAATGCCCTTCAATTCATATCACCATGTATTGCCAAAAGAGATAGGACATATTCATAATAACAAGCTTTTAATTCATTGTTTTCAAGACAACCTTACTGGATTTGTAGTGAAGTAGTATGTTCAATTGGATTGGATTAGAATTTATTCTTAAAAGGAATTGGCTAGGTCCTTTATTGCATAGTATAAGCATGTGGTAGACATGGCGCTGAATAGGTTATCCCTTCAGAATATAGAGAAAAGATCTACTAAAACTTTTAAAGAATATGCCCACCAATAGAGAGATATAGCTGTTCAAGTCCAATTGACTCTAATGAAGAAAAAGACTATTGTACCTTTTGTAAGCACCCTAAAAACCATTAGTATGACAAATTAGTGGGTAATGGCATAAAAAACTTTGTCGATATGGTGATATCAGAGAAGATGATTGAAAATGCAATAAAAAATGATAAGATTGAATGATAAAAAGCCTCTGGTGCCAAGAAAACCCTAGTACCCAGAAGAAAGAATAAAAAACTCATGTCCTTACCTTTGAAAACCCTCTACCTCGACCTTTTGTCCCATACCACCCATACCTAACTTATTCACCCTATTACCCCTTCGTAAATCAACTGTCCAAAACACCATACCCATGTCCACCATTCTACAACTAATGGTACCAATTAGGTTTTTGATCTCGAATCCCTCAGTACACCCCAACACTTGCTATACAACCTTTCACCTAATAAAATAGCCAAACACTTGACCAAAAGAGTCCTTGTGTTAACAATAATAGAGAAAGAACGACAATTGACCTAATACCTATGTCTTATATCGATCTGTATCCACAACTCACCAAGAGTCACCTCATTGCTACTATCCATTTAAAATCTCTTAAAGCCATGTATCCTAAGTGGTACAACCTTAATGCTTGATGCGATTATCACTTTGGTAATGTGGATCATTCTCTGAAGGATTGCATAACCTTAAAATATAAGGTGCAGAGTTTGGTAAAGGCTGGGTTGCTAAACTTTAACACTAGGACTAAGCTGAATGTCAGTGGGAACCAATTACCTAATCACATTGAAGGGGCAACTAACGTAATAAGAAGGGATGAGGATGTTATGCTGAAGAGGTGGGTGAAAGTGGTAAAAATTCTATGGAACAAGTGTATGACTATCTAGTCAAGATAAGCATAGTTTCACCTATACCATAAAAAATTAGCATCAACCATCAAGACTCTAGTTTGATCTGTAAATACCATGTAGCAATAGTGGGGCATCGACCTAAGAAAGTTAGGATTTCATGTGGATACTGCAAGAATTGATGAATTCAGGAATAATGGAGTTTTATTATGAACGTGAAAAAAATATTGTAAGCAAGATAGCAAGTTAATCCTTAGGAGGATCATTTATTCCTAGGCTTGTGACAATCTTTTATGATGAGAAGCCAAAACCAATAACAAAAGAGCCAATCTATTTTTCCAAGGCTGCAATGATCATATATGTGTCTACCTTATTTACATACAAAAGCAACAAAGCAGCCTTTTAGAATTATGATTGTAATGTAATGATCTAGGGGTTTAATGTCAGTATTACCCTAAACAATACAAACATTAGAGATATAAAAAAACATATCAAGGATTGAAGGAATGACACAAAGTGATTAGTGCTATACCCTGGATACACTAGAACAAGTAAGGAAAGAGAAAGCAAAGAAAATGAAAGAGAATAAACTTGAAAAAAGGGAGAGTCCCAATTATAGTGAATCTAGGAACACAGTATAAGAAACCTATGACAACAAAAAAAGCCTATGAATTTTTTAAGATCATTAGACACAGTGAGTATAGTGTGGTTGATAAGCTCAACAAAATGTTATCACACATCTCACTGTTATCTTTGCTATTAAACTCTGAGCCTTATAGAAATGCATTGCTAAAAGTGTTGAACTAAGCCTATGTGGAACATGATATATCAATAGAGAAAGTGAACAACACTATTGGGAATATAGTGGTTTTAAATTTCATCACCTTCAATGATGACAAAATCCTATCAGTAGGGCAAGGTAGTGTAAGGCCCAAAACATAATAGTGAAATGCAAAAGTCATACCATGACTAAAATTTTGATCAACAATAGATCATCCATCAATGCCATACTAATGGCCACTGGCAAAATTATCGACCAATCCATCATATATGAAGAATAGCCACATGGTGGTTAAGGCTTTTGATGGCTTGATTGCACTAAAATTTTAGTAATTTTATGCTCATTTTTAGTACAATTTTCCTTATATTTTAGCTTGTTCCTTACAAATTGTGGTAAATTACTCCCAAATGCACATTTTTCTCATGTGTTGGTGACAATGGAAAAAATGAGAAAGTTTAGTCAACTTAGATACATTTTGAAGGATTTTTGGTGTAAATTGTGGAAATGGCCTAAACTAGTGTCATTGAGTTACATTGCTTATTAAGGGAGTTTTCTTAATCTTTTTTTCTATAATTTTTAAAAAAAATTTCCAGTGATTTTAATGATAAATTTGTTCATTGGATAACTTGAATTTTTTGTAGCCAAATGAAGAAATTTGAAATAAAAATAGGTGCTTAAGGAAGCAAAGCTTGTGGTGTGCATTGTTCATGCAACCATTGGTTTGGCACCAACCTTTGGTGATATGAAAAAGACTAAATGGAGCTACTGACATGTCATTTTGAAGAGCTCTCATTGGCTATAACTTGAATTTTTTGAAGTGATAAAACATATGAAAAAAAGGCTTATAGTCGAAGAAGGAATAAAGAAGCACAACCAACCATGCAACAAAAGATGCAATAAGAAAAGAAGATGTCTCTTGAAGGCCCTTCATTTTTAGATATTTTAGAGAGATTTTTTAGGTTTAATCCACCACTCACCTACTTATGAATATGAGAGGAGTCAACTAGTTTAGAGAGACTCTAGTTTAGACTTTAGCTTAGGATTTTAATTTTCTATTCTTTAGTTTTTATATTTTCCTTTACTACATTTTACTTTCTTACCTTCCAAACTGCCCTTGATTTCTATGTTTCTCTATTGATTTTAATTGCAATTTTACATTGCTTGAAGTATTTTTTAGTGTTCTTTGCAATTTTGTGAATGAAATTAAAAAAATGTATTGATTTCTAGCTTAAATCTTCAAGGTTTCTCATTAATCTCAATTCTATTTTTGCATTTGTGCACTTGACCTAGTTGCAATGTTTTCCTCAAAACTCAATGAATTTGTACTTGTTTTTGTTCCATTTTTTTTCATAATTTTGTAGCTCATTAGGTTTTAACATAGTAGAAAATCAATGTCAAATTCAATCTCAATCAATACAATTAATTGTTACAAATTTTGGTTGAAAACTGGAGAATGTGTGATCTAGTTCGTGAGATCCAAGCTTGAGCATGATTCATTTCTCCTTTTAGTGAATTGTTTGTTTCTTTCAACCTTTGATCACTGAGATTTACCTATTATCTTACTTATTTTCATTTTGTTGTAATTTATCTAATGTTTTTCCATGGCAATTTGGAGATTTTTTCTAAAGTTCTTATGTTTACTTCTTTTTTGCATAGATCTTAACATGCTAGTTCATTGGGCTATTTTTGTTCCATTTTACTACGATTTCTTTGTTTGATTTTGAAATTAAACTTGTTGATTGAACATTTATTAGCTTATTTTATGTTTTTTTTTAATATAGAGCTCTAGATCTATTTTTTTATTATGTTAACTTAGTGAGTTATGGTTTCAATTTTACGTATTGTTTTAGTTGTTTCTAGTTAATTTTTGTATTCTTGTGCACTTTTTGTTGTTCAAATCAGTTTTCATTTTAGTTATTTAATTGATCTCTTTATTTCTCACTCAAGTGCAATTGCTTTTGTATCATTTAGATCTAGAAGAGTTGATTCTAGTTTAGGTTATGAGCTAGCTACTAGTTTTGGTTTCATTAGTTCTTCCATTGAGTTTGTACATATTTTCTTTGATTTTTGCTTTTCAAAGTGATTTCTCATGTTGTTCTTTGATATAATTCTGAAATTCCAGCTCGTTTTCAATTGATTATGTTCAATTTTAATGGAAAATAGTAGCTAGAAGTTTGATTTCCAGCTTAAAAAAAAAAAGCTATTTAAGTTCACTTGTCTTTTACTTTTTCTTGCAATTTTGTTTAGTGTTGTTATTCAATTCAAGATTACATAAAATTATTTTAGTGTTTTATCCATATCCATTTCATGTTCATTTAGTTTTAATTTGAATTTAATTAATTTTTCCAGCAATAATTCTCAAATTTTCAAGCTTAGTTTCTTTATTCTTGATTTTCCTTTAAACTTTGAGTCTTGCAAATTTTGTTTCACATTTAAACTTCAACTTTTTTTGCACTTTAAATCCCTACTACTTTTACTACTTGTACGGCCTGTGCACTTGCAGTTGCCAAAATCATGGCTCAAGAAGAGAAGTCACTGAGGATATAGAGATTCCACTGCAAATGGGTCCTTGCACATTTAATGTTAAGTTTCAAGTCATGGATATTTCAGCATCATATAGTTAACTTCTTGGAAGACCTTAGATTCACACTATGGTGCCATGCCATCATCATTACATCAAAAGATGAAGTTTATAATTAATGGGAATCAGACATAATTGGCTAGAAAGGATAACCAACTAGGTTACTAAAACTTTAACCACTCCATATTTAGAAACAGTTAAAGATGCACTCAAATGCTCATTTCAAGCTTTTTAAGTTGTTATTACCATATATGTAGGTGAAGGCTCAATGTACCTATTCCTCATAAAAAACCACAAGGATGGTGATTGAGTAGATGATTTGGAAAAGATGGCAACCAAAATTTAGCCTTGGATTGGCATTGCAAGGAATGAAAAAGGCACCGAGAAATCATGGAAAATAAGAAAGATTTGGCTTGGGTTACCAATCAACTACTGTAGAGAAAAGAAAAATCATGATGGAAAAGAAATAATGGAGAATGGCTCATCTCAAGAGGCAAAAATTGGATAGGAACAAGATGGTGCTTTCTTACCTCTATGACACTTTTTGTTCGAGAATATATATCTATCCGGAGAGATCAAAAGTGAAAACACTAATGAAGGAGTTAAAGGTGGCTTCCCTAAGAATAAAGTTGAAAGCAATGAAGGAGGAATAAATAATAAAGATGGAAAAAGAGATATTTATGTTTCCTTTTAATGTAGGAATGCAGTTTGTTTATTTCTGTTATGCTTGAACCTTAATCAAAGTAATAGTAAAAACTTAAATGCTTTTTTCCAAGGGCATATAGAGAGGTTGTATGGGCTTATCTTTCATTATCATTAATAAAACATCAAATGTAATGCATTTTTCATGACATATTTTGTCCCTTTCCATTCTTTTTGATTTTTCTAATCATATTTTCTATTTGTACCAATATATCCATCCCTATATCTCTTCTTATTCCCAAATATCCATTTTTATCTCACAAACTTAATAATTTTTAGGTTTTTGAATATTGAACATCATGGATAATCATGATGACTATTCTGGATTCAATTTTGAAAATTTTGTTCAAGTTAATGAGCTTGATATTGGTGACTCTAAAGACTGCACTTTGCTTGCTGATTTATCAAACTTGTAGAACAAGATGAAACATTAATAAAACCCCATCAAGAGTTCATTGACATGATCAATTTGAGAAACGATGAGAATAAGAAAGTAAAAGTAGGTACTTCTCTTCTACACGAGGAATGATAGAGATTGAAAGAGCTACCTTAGAAATATGTGGATGTGTTTACATGGTCATATAAAGATATCTTAGGGCTAAGTACATATATTGTAGAATATAAGCTACCATTAATCTTCGCTTTTAAGCCAATAAAACAAAAATTAAGGCGTATGAAACCAAATATGCTATTGAAAATAAAAAAGAAGTCAAAAAGCAAAAGTCAAAAAGTAGTTTTACGTTGCCTTCTTAGTAGTGGCTAAATATCTTAAGTGGGTTGCCAATATAGTCCTAGCTCCTAAGAAAGATGAGAAAGTGAGGATGTGCATAGTCTATAGAGATTTAAATAAGATTCCACTACCCAATATTGATACTCTTATTGACAACACCGTAAAGCATTTGTTGTTTTCTTTTATGGATGGTTTCTCTAGCTATAACAAAATCAAGATGGCCTAAGAAGATATATAAAAAAACCATTTTTGTGATGATGTAGGGAATATTTTGCAACAAGGTTCTGCCATTAGATAGTAAATTACTTACTATTGGCATAACCTGCTAAAGTGAAACATTCACTATCTAAGTAAAAAGTTCATTGATTACCTACTATTGGCATAACCTACAAAAGGTAATTTACTATCTAAGTAAAAAGTTCACTAATTATGAAGCTAAAGTTCTCCCAGCTTGAGAAGATGAGTTATGTTATGGTATGGACCACTCATTGGCTTAGACAACACATGATCTATCATACAACCTGGCTTGTGCCAAAATTAGACCCCTTCAAGCACATTTTTGAAAAGCCATTATTGTCAAGGAGGATAGCAAGGTGGTCGATCATGCTTTCTGAGTACGATATGGTATATGTGGCTCAAAAAGCCATAAAAAGAAACATGATAGTAGACTTTCTTACTGACCAAGCTACTGATGATTATGAGCCCATGAAGTGTGAGTTCCCAGATAAAGACTTAATGACCATTATGTTGATTGAAAAAGAAGAATCTGTGGTGATGTCATGGAAAATGTTATTTGATATGACGTTAGAGCCATATTGATAACCTTAGAAAGAGAATATTACCTTAACTACAAGGTTATCTGTTAATTGCACCAATAATATAGCATAATAAGAGGCATGTATTATGGGATTGTAGATGGCTTTAGATAGAAAAATTAAAACGTTGAAAGTTTTTTGGGATTTGACCTTGGTAATTTATCAGGTGAAAGGTAAATGGGAGATAAGGGACCTAAAATTGGTTTTATATCAAAGATATATCACCAAATTGATAGAACAATTTGACGATATTTAGTTTTGACACATTCTTAAAGAAAAAAGTAAGATAGCTGATGTTCTGGCAATATTGGTAATAATGTTCAAGCTAAATGCTAATAATGAGATTCAACCCATTAAGGTACAACCTTTGAATCTTTAACACATTGTGCAAGTGTCAAAGATGAAGTCAATGGCCAACTATGGTATTATGACATTGT
This sequence comes from Durio zibethinus, assembly GCF_047325235.1. Lineage (NCBI taxonomy): Eukaryota > Viridiplantae > Streptophyta > Magnoliopsida > Malvales > Malvaceae > Durio > Durio zibethinus. Next base: position 15,583,727 of record NC_143171.1, read on the forward strand.
ACAGTATATCAAACCCTAAAAATATCATGAGCATGCATCAAAGAATGATAAAAGGATTTTTAGGAGGCTAGCAATGAGATTTGTTCTCAACAAGGCAATTCTATATAAAATAAAACTAAACCAAATATTATTGAGATGTATGAATGTTGCAGAAGCAAGGAAAAATACTTGAAGAGTGCATAAAGAAGTATGTAAGACACATGTAAATGGCCATATGATGGCTAGTCAAGTGATAAAGGTAGGATACTACTGGTTGACGATAGAAATTGATTATATTAACCATGTAAAGAGATGTTATAAGTGTTAGATTTATGCAAAACAAATCCATTCTTCTTTTATACTATAGCATGTTGTAATACCTCCTTGGCCATTTTCTATGTGGGGAATGGATGTAATTGGACCTATCACTCCGAAAGCATCAAATAAGCATCGATATATTTTTGTAGTGATTGATTATTTTACAAAACAAGTTGAAGTAGCTTCTTATGCTAGCATAACTCAATTGGTGTTATGAAAATTCATAAAAAAAGAAATAATTTTCTAGTATGGTTTACTTAAGATAATCAAATCTAATAATGCTAGCAATTTGGACAGTAAAATGATGAAGTAAGTGTGCACGTAATTCAAGATAAATGATCACAACTTAGCACCTTATCATCCTAAGATGAATAGGATAGTGAAGGCTGTAAATAAAAACATAAAAAGGATAGTGGGAAAGATGACTGATACTTACAAAGATTGGCATGAGAAGTTGCCTTTTGCCTTGTTCACATATAGAACATTAGTTCATACTTTCATTGGAGCTACCCCATTTTCATTAGTGTATGAAATGGAGAGTGTGTTACCAGTTGAGGTGAACATTCCCTCTTTAATAGTCTTGATGGAAGTACAATTAGAATAAGTGGATTTGGTCTATAATCGATATGAGTAGTTAAATCTTATTAAAAAGAAAAAACTCACAACACTCGATCATGGCAAATGTATCAAAAAAGAATAATGCAAGCATATGATAAAAAGATATCGATTAGACATTTTTATGAAGGAGAATTAGTTTTGAAAAGAATATTGCCCAGTCATCATGATGCAAGAAGAAAATCGATGTGAAATTGGGAAGCCCCATATGTGGAAAAAAAGGCATTCATAAGAAGAGCCTTAATTTTGGTTGAAAAGGATAGAGACAAGCTGCCAAGTTCCTATAAATTCAAATGTTGTCAAGAAATATTATGCATAAAAAAAATAAAGATATAGATTGAAAACCCAAAAAAGGCAATTTAGGTCAATGAGGGATATCTAAGTTGAAAACTCAAAAGAGTGACTTTGGTGTATGGATGGAATTCGAGAAATTATAAGGCTGTAAATCTAAAGTGGATTGGAATACAAAGAAATGGAATCATGAATGATTTAGAGGTAGTGAAAGACATGTCATCAATTTCAAATAAGGGGGCATAGCTATGGTTTGATGAGTCCACACTGATTAAGGTCATCAATGGGATGAGATTTTTGAAAAAAGGATTAGGTATACATGGTTTAAGTTCATCTTAATATTCAATATTCAGAAAGTTGAAAATTGATCCTCGATATTATCTCAAATTGTTTGCTTTAATTTTAGAACAAAAAATTTTATATTTCTTTTCAATAACTTGAAATTAGATCTATCCTAGGCTGTAATGAATATTCTTTATTTTTTGGATTCAAATTCTTTTTATTCATCTATTGATTGAAAAAGATATTGCATTTGGTATGCAATTAGTAATGATTAACAATGCTCATAATAAAACCTTAATAATGCTTAAGGGAGGCTTTAGGATAATGAAAACAAACAAATAGAAGTTTAAGAAAAAAAACTTTGAAATGAATGAACAAATGATGATGAATAAAGATTAAAAAGGAAGGGGAAAATAATTAGTTAAAATGGGAAACAAAGAATGATATTAGAATAAAAAAAATGATGATGAATAAATTAATAAATGAATGAAAATGAATGATGAATGATGTTGATGAAGAAAAAGAAAGGAAGTTATCTTTAGTAGAAACTAACAAATGATTACTTAAAAGGCTAAGGGGAAAAGAGGAAATAAAGGATGAAAGAAAGAAAAATTTAGATCAAATAAAAGACATCAATCAGATAACAATATTGTTCGATTACCAACAACTTACCTAGAATCAGGAACTTGAAAACCAATTGTGATCATAAAAGCCTTGTGACCACAATTATAAGTGCATGGTATGAACAAAATGTTTGAATCAAATACACTATGTTCTTTGCATTCACTACATTCATTGCATGCAAAATAAAACATGATTTTGGAAAATCAAATGTGCCATTTAGAAAACGAACATTTTCAAGAAGAAATCAAAAGGGAGGAAATAGTTTTAGGGGAAAAAAACCCTTGGCAAAAACTTAAAGAACAACCAACAACTTTTCAAGATGAGATCTTTTAAAGCTTTAAAGCCTTTGTTTAGGAGGAGTTTTTCAAAGATAAGATTTTTAAAGTTTCAAAACCTTTGTTTATGAAGAGCTTTTCAAGATGAGATCTTTTAAAATTTCAAAGCCTTTGTTTAGGAATAGCTCTAGATCATGTTCTAATATAATTTCATGATTTTTGATGCAATGAAAACCCTATAGCACCTCGAAAAGGTTTAAATTACCAAAATACCATTTAAGGGTATTTTCTTAATTTGACATTCTCGAGGTTGTTTTTTCATGAAAAGTTACAGACCATGATTAAATATTAATTTATGATTTTTGGTGCATTAAGATCACGAAAACAAAAATGGAACCACAAGCCTTTAAAAAAATCATGTAAAAGGGCTAAAAATACTAATAAGGGCAAAATAGACTTTTACTTTAAATAGTTGCATTAAGGGTCAAATTTTGTGTTGTATTCATTCTAAGTTGTTGATCATTGTTAATCTTTTAAGGGCTTCAATCTTAATGTCAAAGGTGGTAGCTTGATTAATAAACTTGTAGGGAATGAGAATGATGATACCAACCCTTGGATGAACTTTAATCAAGATTAAGAGACCTTTGCTTGGCTGTTAGATTCATCTTATAAGGCTGGAAAGGAAGCAGAGGTAGCAAGGAGAAAGTGGCATGAAAGGTAGCAAAAAAGGAAGGAAAAAGGAAAAAATTTGAGAGAGCTTGGAAGGTATAGTTTTCTCATCACCTTCATGCATTTTCATGCAAGTTCCATATCCATCCATATAGTTTTCTTTTATTTTTAAAATTTTTCAAAAAAGAAACAACTTTTCCCATAGTTGCTTTCTTCCATGTTTTCATCCTTGATTCAATGAATTCAACGAATCAAATCAATGATATGGTTTGAAGTAAGGGGAATAAAAAATCAACAACAAATCTACAATGAAGTTTTGGCCTATGCTTTTTTATAGCTTGGTTGAACCTTTTCTTGATTTGTTCAATAGATTTGCTTGCTTGGATTGAGTATTATAATGTGTTTGTGGTTTAATTGATTGTTAATTTCATGCTATTCTTCTATTTTAATGAGCTATGTTGGTTGTTTGGCTAGTATGAATGTTTCTAACATTTTCAATCTTGGTAGTTTCTCTCACGTTTGATAAAAACCCTTTGACAATAAAAGGCTTTCACAAGGTAGTTTTCTATGTGTTTGATGCATATCTTAGCTAAACAAAATAATGTAATGATTATGGGAGAGCCATAGGAAGCTCTCGACCTAGCAATAAAAATGGTGGGTACATAGTCACATATGTTTGGCCAACACAAGGAATGCTTAAATGGCCATGAAGGTTTTGGTTTGGCCTCATCCATGGCTTGGCCAAACCTTGGATCTTCACATGTCCCTTGGAGTTTGATTTTCTTTTAGTAAGGCTTTTGCATGCATGGTTATTTTATGAAGTGTTTGTGAATTTGCCTTAAGTTTTAGTTTTCCTATGTAATCCCATTTCATGCATTAAATGTTACATTTTGCTTTGATACCATGTTTATTTATTTTGTCACATGCATTATTCTTGCAAACCTCAAAACCAAGGCCAAACCCTTAAACCCCAAACTTAAACCAACCTTAAAATCTTAAACAAACTCTAAACCAACCCTAAACTAAACCCTAAACCTAGCCCAAACCCTAAACTAAACCCTAAACCAAGCCTAAACCCTAAAAAATCCTAAATCGAACCTAAACCTTAAATCAATGCCGAATCACAAATCAAACCCTAAACCAACCCTCAAACCCCAAAACGTTAAAACGTACACCAAATTGTTAAACCTTAAACCAACCCCTAAACCCTAAACAAACCTTAAACCAACCTTTAAACCCTAAACTGAAACTAAACCTAACCAAGCCCGAAATCAACTTTAGACCCAAAACCCAAATTAGACCTAAACCCTAAACCAACCTTGAACCCTAAACAAACCCTAACCCAAGCCTAAATCCTAAATGACGCCTAAACCCTAAACAAATCCCTAAACCAAAACCCCAAATCAATCCTTAAACCAAGCTTAAATCTTAAAAGCCAATCCTAGACCCGTTTTCATACATTCACATTTCATTTTAATAAATTGTCACATGCATTAAAATTCTTGAATTGTTATTACATTCATGCATTTATATTTTTCATTCTTTATTTGATTGTCATGCATATATATCATGATGTTCATGCATATCATTTATATATTTCATGAATAAAGCATTTTAAGAAAATGTTTTGAAAAAATAAATAAAATAAGGTAATATTTCAAGTAAACTAACCCTTAAGATCTGGCCTAAATGTAGGGGGATTTTCAATGGTTATCATTTATGTGAAATATTATCTTAGTTTTGTAAGGCATCTTGAAAACTCCTTGATTGCACTTAAATTTTAACTTTTTTATGCACTTTTTGGCACTTTCTTTTCTACACTTTAATTTTTCTTAGTTGGCAAACAAATTTACTTGTTACCTTGTTTAGTTTAATTTTGTCCAATTTATTTTACATTTTTAAGTGATGTTTGGTTAATTTTTGTTGAACATGTACTATTTTTTTAGATTCTACACTATTTTTGAAATTGAGTTTGTTGAGTTGATTTTTTTGTTGATTTATGCTATTTTCTTGTTGATTTAGTTAGTTAACTCATAAATCCAGGTTCTTTTCAGCTTAGGTGAAGTTTTTTTCTAATAAATCATTAGCGGATGAATTTTTACTTTTGAAATTTTAAGTAGTTGCAATACATGCTAGATGCGATCTAGTTTCTGTTCATTTGTTTCTCTAATTTTCTACATGCTTTCTTATACCATTTGATTCTTAATTGAGTTCTTCAATTAGTTCTACAGTTAGTTTACATAAAGATTCAAACAAAAAATTTGTTTACAGCTTATGTTTCTTTTTTGCCGATTATGGTTTACTGTTTCTATTTAGTTGACTTTTCCTTTTTATTCTATTTAACCTTTTTTTTTTTATCACATGTTTGTAAAGGTAGTCTAATGATTCTTTAAATTCCACTTTAGGTTGAAGAAATCTCATTAGGCATTAATGCCATTTTAAGTATCAGCCTTAGTTCTTTTAGTTTCATATCACTTTTCCTACAAATGTTTAACTTTAATTTTCTATTCATGAAATATGTGATTGTTTCATTTTATGTTCATGTTTAGCATTTCATGTCATTTCCAACTTCTATAATGTAGTGTTAGGTTCATGTGATTTTTGTAATTTTAGTTTACATTTAATTTTCAATCATGCAATTTATTTTAGTTAGTACTTGTTCTAGCATTTTTAGATTAGTTCTAATTTTTCATTTGCATTTTATTCATTGCTTTTCATGTCTTGTTTTCTTATTTGATTTTAGTTGATTATTTATATTTTTTAGTAGATTTGTAATTTTGATAATTTGGTTTTAAATAATTTTTGTATTTTGCATTTTAGTTTTTCTTACTTGTTAATTTTGTTTTAGTAAATTTTTCATAGAAATTCTTTGATTGAACCAACTTTAGTAAGAGTAAGGTGATAATTGGTACTTAGCTTAAGAAGTTCTACCTAATTCTCGTGGGATCGACATCTTGACATTTTGGTCACCATTATTACTTGTATAGCCTGTGCACTTACAGATTTATCTAATCAAGTTTTTGGCATCATTGTCAAGGATTAGGATTTTAAAATCCTAGGTTAATATCAATCTTCACCATACTTTTCTATAGATTGGTTCCTTTTAGTGTACATATCTTAGGCTAGATCTTAGGTTTGCCTCGACTTTAGGTGTATATATCATGGGAACCTTTGTTGACCATTTTTTCCTTAGGTGTATATACTTAGATTTTTATTATTTTTATTATTAGAGTGGGTCATTAGGTATAGTGTTCTTATGGTCCATGTATGCACATAGTTAGGAATCATGAGTTGATCCCTTTAGATCTTGAGCTTAAGACAACTCATAGGAGTATTAGGAAAGAGTGACAAACTAGTCTTACCGTCACCATGGCCGAGTAAGACACTATAGCCCTTAGGGATTATGCTATGCCCAATCTTCATGGTTTCAACCTAGTATTACGAGTCCAACGATTCAAGCCAATAACTTTAAGATTAACCCTACAATCATCCAGATGATCCAACAGTTGGTGTAATTTAATGGTCATTCAAGTGAGGATCCTAATTATCATCTTTGGGATTTTTTAGAGATTTGTGATACATTTAAACAAAATGGTGTTACTGAGGATGCCATAAAGCTTAGGTTATTTCCATTTTCCCTTAGAGATAGAGTGAATAGTTGGTTAGCCTTGATGCCACCAGATTCCATCACCACTTAGGATGATTTAGTGTAAAAGTTCATGGCTATTTTTTTTCCTTTAGCCAAAATGGCCAATCTTCAAAATAAGATCACTACATTTGCCTAGCATGACTCGAATACCATGTATAAGGCTTGGAAAAGATACAAAGAGCTCCTGAGGTGATGTCCACACCATGGACTACCAAAATGGCTGGAGATCTAAATATTTTATAATGGATTAATGCCTAATATGAGGACACTTTTTAATTTTGCATCAAGAGATGCTTTGATGAGTAAGACTTCTTATATAGCTTATAAGCTTATTGAGGATATGGCAGCTAATAATTGTCAATGGTCTAATGAGAAACAATATCAAAGGAGAGCTTCAAGGGTGTATGAGGTTAGTGAGTTTATAGCTTAATGCTAAGAAAGATTCCATAGCCAAATTTGTAAAGTCTTGAGATTGTAATGTTACACCATTAGAGCCGAGTCCTAGTCATTCTCGGTTTACTCATATCCATAGTTCCTTAGCTATGTGGGACGTATGCGAGTAGGTTACTCGGGGGAGTCATGTTTAAGCAACCACTCAAAGATAGTTCAATTTGTAGGACAGAACTTTAGGCAACCCAATAACCCTTATGTTTCCACATATAGCCCAAGTTGGAAGAATAATCATGTTTTAGTCCAGTCCATTCAGGTACCACAATAGCCTCAATACACTAGACCACTTTAACCACCAGGTTTTTAGCAATCTAAACTATCTCTAAGGGAAATACTACTCTTAGCTCTACCTCTAAAGGAAAATGGAAACAATCTAAACCTAATGGCATCCTCAGTAACACCATTATATTTGAATGTATCATATATCTCCAAAAAATCCCAAAAATGAGCATTCGAGTCTTTACTTTTATCATGACTGTTGTAATGTATCGGTCCGGAGACTTGATCGCTAGACGTAAAAATTAAAATTTATGAAAAACATGAAGAGTCATCGCTAATCTTTTTTAAGTTGTCATTGGCTACCCGAAAGTTTATCTTTTTAATAAAATGGGTTTAAAGCTTTATTAAAAAGATGGTTTTGGTCCACAAAAACAAGTTAGGTTTGGGAGTAGATTACGTGTGGGGAACGATTAGCACCCCTACAACATCAATAAAATTGGTACCAATTAATTATGCACTATTTGTAATTCTAGATAAAAATAGTTTCTATATGAAATTTAGTTATAATTCTCTTTATCTTTTAGAAAGATAATTATTTAAAGAAATCTTTATTTACGAGTATTATGAAAATTTTAGATTAAAAAAATGCCTTTAAATTCCTCGACATTAAGGCAGAATTTAAATATAGTCTTTTTATCTAAAATTTATCTAAACAATCCTTTTAAAAATAATAAAATAACATTCTTTATAAATGATAATTATTGGCAACTCTCTAACATCTAGGCAGAGTACCAACACTTATATTTCACGAAATGCTATTTTAACTTTATTTGTTTAAAAATAATTTTTAATAACTTTTTATGTAGTAAAAACAAAAAATAATATAATAAATATTAATCATCAATAATTAGAACAAACCTATATATGCATTATAAATGCACACATTAATCTAAAAAAATGAGACATATCCAGATGACGATAAAATTTAAATTTTAAGAATCCGATTCTCAAATATAAAGAAAACACTTGGACTCTCTAACCTCTAGATAGAGTTTGGGTGCAGTTATTTATATTTAAAATCTCATTTTATTGATTATTAATTTCTTTATTCTTTATTAAAAATTTTATTTTATGCTATGGAAATATATAAAAATTCTTAATAAAAAATTTATCTAAATATTCCATCATCTAGGTAGTACTCAGGCTATTTCATAAAAGGGTTTTAATATAAATCCTTGAATTTTAAAATGAGCTTATAGTTTTGGATAAGTTTCGGATAGAAAAACTTAATTTAGGAGTTCCACTAAGGCCTTAAGATTCGAGCTCTACCTAGGATTTTGGGTTTCGAATTTCACTTAAGATTTGAGTTTTAGGGTTTTAATCTTAGGGTTTCGATTTAAATTTTAAGGTTTCAATTTAAGAATTTACAAACCTCTCTAAAAATCTCCAACATCTAGACAAATTTTTGAAGCAAATTCATATTTTATAAGTTTCAAAAATTAAATTTTATATATACTCTTTCAATACAAGCTCGTTTTTCATAATTTTCAAAAATTAATTTTTACATATTTTTATTTATCTTCTTTTTCCATTAAAATTTTTATTATTTATTTATTATTTAATAATTCTCCAACACCTAGGCAAAATTATTATTATTATTAAAATATATTTTTTAACTTCCTCCAACATCTAGGCAAGGACTTTAAGATATCTTTTTATTGTTTTCATTAATTTTGTAAAAAAACTTATTATTTTTATTATTATTTAAAAAAAACTTATTACCTTTATTTTATGATCATTTTTATTTAAAAAAAAACTTATTAATATTATTATCTTTTATTTTACTATCATTCAAAGTGATTGGGACTGCATTAAAAATAAACCAAGGCATGAAAAAAAAGTAAAATTATTTGAAAATTAAAATAACCATAATATTTCAAACAAGGAAAAGGTCATAAACGCTTAAAGCTTACCACCCCACACACAACCTCCATGGAGATGAAAGCAATTAACATGCAAATGCAAACGAAACTATGATTGTCCAGGCTTCCGACGGGGAAAATAAGACAGAAAAACAACAACGAAGCTTTAAAATTTTATATCCAAAATTTAGCAATAATAAACCAATAATTACCTAGCAGCTGTGGTTTCTAACTTTCCTATATGCAAATCACATGCAAAGAGGAAGAAACGGCGCATGAACCAATCTATTGCAAACCAGTTACACAAAGAAGAGGCAGCAAGCATGGCGTGGATATTAAGCTTCCAAAACAATTCACATACAGCAAAGAAACAACGGACATGAAAGAAACTAAAAAAAGCAAAACCAACATTGTGGGCTTCTACACACGAACCCCACGCAGAAACGGCAAACAAAAACAGAAAGATTACCTTCTATTTCCTACTCCTGTCTTTCCTGTTTCTGCTACTGTTTTTGGTATGCCTTTTCGTTTTTTTGGTTACCGATTGCCTCCGCTGGGCTCCTTTTCCTTCTTGTTTTTTTTTTTCTTCTTCTCTCGCCCGTCTGTTTCATCACGTTGCTGCAGTTTTTTCACGTTCCCTGCCTAGTCTTCTCTTCTGGTTTGCGTTTTTTTCTTCATGCAGTTTCTGGTTTTTTTTCCTTTTTTGGTCTTCTGCGTTTTCTGTCCTACAACTTTGTTCAGTTTTTTTCTGGCTTCCGTTTGCTTCACCTTGTTTTTTTCTGGTCCGTTTCTCCTTTGCTTCTTCTTCGCAAGCTCGCTTTTCTTCTTCGCTTATCCAGCCTTCCCCATTTGCTGGTTTTATTCTTTTGCTTATTTTTCTTTTGCCGCAGCTCCCCTGGTGCGTCTTAGCAAGCTTTCCCTTCTTCCCTTTTCATTTTTTTGGTTACTGCTCTCCACGTTTTTCCTTCTCCTTTTTTGTATTTTTTTCGCTACTACCTTTCTCCAATGCTACTGCCACGTACCTCTATTTTGGCTACTGCTTCTCTTTTACCTTTCTGTTTCACTGCCTTGCACGACTTACCCACGTCCCCACGCCTCATGAAGTTTTGTTTTTTTTTTTTTGTTCACGTCCTCACTGCCCGTTTTCTGCATTTATTTTTCCTTCAAAATTTTCGCCAACCGCCTGCTGTATTTTGGTCTTCCCACTCTTCCCCCACGTCGCATGCCCAAGCCATGCAGCTTTTTTCTCAGATGTTGCAACACACTTCTATCAGCGGCAGTTTTTCACGTGTTCTTCGGCTCTATTTTATTCCCATGCAAAGCTTTCCAGACGGGCCCTTTATTCCAAAGCATATTTTCCCGTGCATGTGGCCAGCCATTTGCATATTAAGCCATTGGCTTCATTTTTTTCTTTAAGATGATTTTCATACATCCAAGCCTAACTGAATGGCCCAGGCTTAAAAACAACTTAATATTCTTTTTGGGCCTTGAGTGTTAATGTTTTATCTTCATTTGGGCTCCCATTAATTTGGGCCAATTTGTATTTTTACATGTTTTATTTTTACTATTATTTATTATTATTTATTATTATTATTATTTTATTATTATTATATTATTACTATATTATTTTTTAATTTTTAATTTTATTTATTTGGTTTTCGTTTAATGACCAACGATAGGCCATTAATAAGCCTTTATTGGGCCCTTATCAAGTCCGTATTGGATATTATTTGAACCAATGCAACATACCTCATTTTTAGGGCCCCATATTGGGACTCATCATTGAGCATTTGAAAATCGACCATGTAATGGCTAAAAAATTTATGATTAGGGCCCAATTGCCAAACCCGACCTTTCCTAGTTGGCATTTGTACTTCACCAAAACTAGGAAAGTTTCAAAAGCTTAAGAGTTTTGACTAACATAAGAATGTCAATGTTTATCCCTTTTTTCACCCTACTCCCACTATAAATATAGATGTCTAGCACACTTGAAGAGCATCCCTCACCTCTACACCTTTGTAGATTTTAGTTTTCTCTTTTAGCTTCTTTCAATTTTTGGTTCTTTTAAGTTGTTTCTAGCTACATTTTGTTTTCGAGTTTTACTTTTTATTTTTGGCTATTAGTTTAAGTTTTAAGTGCTACCCTTTTAAGACCCAAGTTCATTTCAATTTAGTTACAAGTTCATGTTTTAGTTTTCAAGTTATTTCCATCATTGTTTTTACACTTCCAAGCTTCACTCAATTTTTGGTTCTTCCATTTCATGTTCTATTACTCAAAGCGGTTTTCTTTTAAGCACTCTCTCCATTCATTTAAGCTCATTTCAATCTTACTACCTTTACATAAGTTAAATTCTAGCTCGAGCACATTCAGCCAGCCTTAGTGTTCATGCACATTCAACTTCAGTTTGTGCAATCTCAAGCTTGTTCATCCTACATTAGTCGCAAATATTTTTATTACAAGGTTTTCTTTCTATCTCAACATGTTTTTATAATTTCCTTGTTCACTTTCTTTATTCGTGGTTTACTTCATGCTGGTATTAGTTTATGTTCACACTCATTAGTCTAAATCTATTTAAGTGAAAAGCATATGAGTACTCTTGTTCATATCATTTGGTAAATCTAGCTCACTCAATTTACTTTTCCTTTTTCAAGTTGTTAGGTTCATTCATCTTTCCATATATGTTATTTCAGTTTGGTTTAGATATCTTTCATTTGTTAATCATGTTAAGTCCATGTTAGTTTAGGTAAAATATTTTAATCTACTTCAATTTGACCAAACCAAATAAATTTTATTTATTTGGTTTTTGTTTAATCGCCAACATGGGCCATTATTGGGCTCTTATCGAGGCCCATATCAAACATTATTCAGGCCAATGCAATAGGCCTCATTTTTGGGGCCCCATATTGAGCCTCTTCATTAAGCATTTGAAAATGGACTGTATAATGGGCTTGAAAAATTTATGATTAGGGCCCAATTGCCAAACCCGACCTCTCCTAGTTGGCATTTGTACTTCACCAAAACTAGGAAAGTTTCAAAAGTTTAAAAGAGTTTTGACTAACATAAGAATGTCAAAGTTCATTCCTTTTTTACCCTACTCTCACTATAAATAGAGGTGCCCAGCACACTTGAAGAGCATCCTTCACCTCTACACCTTTATAGAGTTTAGTTTTTCTCTTAGAGCTTCTTTCAATTATGGTTCTTTTAAGTTGTTTCTAGCTACATTTTGTTTCCAAGTTTTACTTTGTATTTTCAGCTATTAGTTTAAGTTTTAAGTGCTACCCTTTCTAGATCCAAGTTCATTTCAATTTAGTTACAAGTTTAAGTTTTAGTTTTCAAGTTATTTCCATCATTGTTTTTACTCTTCCAAGCTTCACTCAATTTTTGGTTCTTCCATTTCATGTTCTATTGTTCAAAGCTATTTTCTTTTAAGCACTCTATCTATTCTTTTAAGCTTATTTCAATCTTATTACCTTTACACAAGTTAAATTTTATCCCCAAGCACATTCAACCAGCTTTAGTGTTCATGCACATTCAACTTTAGTTTGTGCAATCCCAAGCTTGTTCACCCTACATTAGTTGCAAATATTCTTATTTCAAGCTTTTCTTTCTATTTTAACATGTTTTTATAATTTCCTTGTTCACTTTCTTTATTCGCGATTTACTTCATGCTGGTATTAGTTTATTTTCACACTCATTAGTCTAAATCTATTTAAGTGAAAAGCATTTGAGTACTCACGTTCATGTCATTTGGTAAATCCAGCTCACTCAATTTACTTTTCCTTTTTCAAGTTGTTAGGTTCATTCATCTTTCTATATATGCTATTCCAATTTGATTTAGATATCTTTCATTTGTTAATCATGTTAAGTCCATGTTAGTTTAGGTAAAATATTTTAATCTACTAGCAATTTGACCAATCTTATGAGCATTATATGAACATAAAGCGAAAAGGTATAATTTTGGTAATTGGTGTTTTTCCCCCCTCATCACATAATCTTTGTGGGAACAATCTTTACTGATCACTTTATTACTTGATCAAAATTTATCACTTGCAAGCATTAAAAAGTAGTAATCAATATACAAAATGTTCTTGCATGGTTATACACTATATTTTAGATTTGTGTCTTCTCACTAATGACTCCTTTAGTTCTATATCTACTTTCACTATAGGAAAATAGTAATGGATACTATAGAGCCATGTATAAAGGGTGGAGGTAACTAATCCATTGGAAACTTTCAATTTTATGTTGAACTAAAATATCACATTGGTTGCTTAACTCGTCTAACTCTTCAACTATTAATTCAACAATCTCAAAGGCTATTGGTGCATTATAATTTCGATTTGATTCACTTTTATTCCCTAATAGCCTAAGTAAAACATTTGGTATTTTTGAACTATTTATTCTATTTTTAACCTTTCTAAAAGCTTTGACAACTTTATTACGCTCATCTAGCATTTCTAACAATCCTTGGATTCCTTTTATTAAGTTGTCATCAACCATTCTTTGAATCTTGTCAAAACTTAAAGTTGATTTCTTGTTTTCAATTTCATAGATGTATAGTTATGCAAATTGTGGTCTTTTTCTTTGTGCTGGGATCAAAGAACTAAGTCCATAATATTTTTTACCATTAATTTTGAAAACAAATGGCCCTAACTTGCATTCATTAAGTGGTCTACTTTTGCATCTAATACAGTAAATTGAAACATAGCATTATAGACTTTAATATGTCTTTGAATAAGGCTACTTGACCACATAATTCAAAATTTAACAAACTATCTAGGAAAAGGAGTGGACTTAAGTGTTGGCATGATTGTTGCTTTTTGTATAGCCTACAAGTGCACAGATCAAGTAATAAAATGGAAGTATTTCAATATCGCCTCCTAAAAGATTATAGATTGTAAATGTTGGGTAGTTCACAATTACCAAAGGTGAAATCCTAAAATCTTATATCTAAACAAATCAAAATTTAGAGTTGATTGCAAAATAAAGAAAAGAAATATTGAAAAGCAATGTAGGCTTAGATCTTGACTTCACCAATTGTCACTTAGAAAGTAAAAGAGTATAGCCAAAAATTAGATCTAAAAGAAATAAAAATTGCAAACATAAAAACAAAAGAAAAAGAGATTGCCAAATGCCTGTAAAGAATTCAAAAAAATGATTACATAAAAAAAAAAACTTGTAGATCATCCAAAAGAGGAGTGGTCGAAACTTGTAAAGAACTAAAGTAATAATACTTGAATCAAACTTACAAAAGAATGCTTATCGAAACCAAGAAAGTAAAGAACAAGATTTCAAATTAAAAGTAATGAAAAAGAGATCGTGGAAAATACTTCTTGAATTAAAAGAAAATAATTTAAAGAACAAAACTTTTTTTATTAGCAAATCTATCACCTAAGCCAATAACTAATCTAAACTAAAAACTAAAGAAGCGAATAAAGAAAAGACATAAGAAAGGAGAAGAATGCGATTAGGGATTATGAAATGAGGTGAATGGCATCCCTACTTATAAGGGAGGGTTTAGCCATAGGATGATAGGACTACAAGAGTTGTATTTAAATCCAAATGCTAATGATAGAGCTCTATCTTCACCTCTAAAGCATCATGGCTGAATAAGACTCTTAGGATTTAATCTTACCATTTGATCATAACTTGATCTAACCTTGTTTCAATATTCTAGATAGATTTAGCTAGCTCTTGGATTACAAGACAATGCATTTGAATTTCATTTAAACCTTTCAATTCAAATGGTAAAAATTCGTATTTTATCATGATTCTTTAAAAAGCAAGTAAAAGAGCACCTATGCATCACAAACATCCTTAGTCGAATGCATCTAGTGTCCTTGTTGAATAAAAGTTGCATAAAGTCCTTTTGAATTGTGACTTAAAGAAATGGGAGATAAGAGATAGGAGTCCTTGTTCATTTAAATTCCTTCATGGCTAAGCAAAAGAGTCATTCTTGGATAAAACTTTTTTTTGGCCATATAGATAGAGTCCATGTGAGCTTGAAAATGCTTGAAAACTTTTTGGGATAGGGGTGATCGAATATAAAGAAGCATGAGAGAGTGCTAGTGCTTGCCATATTCTCCAAATAAGCATTAACCCTTCTTGCATTTTGAATAAGCCACATAATGTCCTTTTCTCGCATGACAAGTCTTGAAGCAAGTGGAAGTCTTCAATTGATATATTGTTTTAGCCGAATGAAAGGTGACTTGAACTCTATGTTCATGTAAACTTCTTCTTTGATCGAATAAATGGATGAAATTGGGCCAATAAGGCTCAGCTATAAGCTTCCAAGATAGGGACACATGTGCTTTTACATCCTTACATGCGTGGTTTGCATGAAAATAAAGTCAACAAGCTTGAAACCTGAAATCATGAAAATAAGTATCAAGGCACCAAAAATCAACGAAAAATTACAATTTAGCACCCATTTTAGCATATAAAATTACTATATTTTTTGGTGTTATCATGGTAGGTAACATAACCCTTTCTACAACAAAGAGAGAATGCTGGATTTCAAAGATGTCAATTTATGTCAATTAACCTTTTATTTAAAGTTATTTTGATACTTACTTATAAGAGGTTGATGTCCTTGTTCTTTTATAATTTTTGCTTTAAAAGCATTTCTATCATGTTGATTCCCTGCAAATGTTGTCTAGGAATAGCTTTTAAGTCAAATGTTTACTAATTAAGTTGTGTATGATTTTCTTTCCTTATTTTATGACAAAAATATGTTGTAAATAATACCTATTTGAGTTGAGGCTCTATCATTTGAATGGTTGTAACTATTTATTGAGAGCTATTATATTCTTTCATCTAATGGTGCATTGGAAGTGGGATTATTTGTCACCATATATGTAGCAAATGTGGCTGATTGCTATTCTTTTAAGAATGGACTAAAGGTACTGACTTTATCATTCCTCTTTTTGACATCCTATTAGATGATGAAGGGTGTTTTACTTCTTTTCTTTTTTGCTTAAAATCTTAAATCTAATAGCCTTATTCTACCTATGTTGAATGGTATAATTTGACACTAGAGTGTCAAACATATCTTACAACTTGGGCTAAGATTAAGAAAGACTTATTCAAAACTAAGATGTACCTATCCTTTGTCCAAATCTACCAAACAAATGCAAAAATATGGGCTAGAATAGAGAGATTGTGTTTGCACTAGTTGAAAAATGAAAACATAAAGATGATAAGATTATGGTAAGATTCATGGATAAACCTAGACACCAAATATTAAGCACATTATCAATGTGCAAAGTTGTAATTTGCATGAGTAAATAGGCAACTAATTATGATCATTATGTTCAAATGCAAACCCCTTGATTTTAGACATCAGTTAATTATTGTGTTCACATGTAAATCTCATAACTTTAGGTAGCAGCTAATTATGTTCACATTGCAGATTATTGTATTCACATGTTAATTTCATGATTTTAGGCACCATCTCAACAAGAAAAAATTGAAAGCAATCCTATGAATTTAGCAACCCAAAAAAAGGTAGTCTTTGAAGCTTCCATGCTTGGAGGGATGTTTCAAGCTTATTTATTTTTTGTATATGTTTGTAGCAGAAAATGAGTAGAGTTTGTTTTATCTTTAAGCAATCTTTTAGATTGTTCTCAAGTTCTGTATCTCTTAAGTAGATTTCCTAGAGTGGTAAACTTTTATAGTTTTTGTATCCTTAATTAAAATTCCTAGGGTGGTGTTTCTGTATCCCTTAGTCTCTAGTAACATTATTTTGTCATTATTCAAATTCTTATGAATTGTCTTCTTTGTGAGTTTTTCTTTTTCTAACTAATCTTCTACATCTCAACCATCAATTCATGGTATCAGATTGGTATCAAAGCTATGGCAATCAATTGTTGTCAAGCCCTGATGGTTGATATTGAAGCAATCGCTACAACAAACTCGAAAGATGCTATCCTTAAAGAGATGTGACAATAATTTTACAATTACAATAATAGCTTTGTAACCATGAAAAACACAATAAGACAAAGTAACATAAAAAGAGAAATGGTGATGAAGATGATGAATTCAACTTTTCCACCATGCAAATAGCCATGATTCAGATAATAGCACTCCACCACCTCCAAAAAATGTAAGACAATACCTACGCATAAACTAACCTCAACATAGTATATTCAACTTGAAGATGGAGATTCTTAAATTTGAAGGGAAGAGGCAGCCAAAAAAATTCCTTGATTGATTGCACATGGTGGAACACATATTTGAATATCATGATGATCCAGAACATCATAAAGTCAATTTGATGGCTATCAAGCTTTGAAAACACGCCTCACTTTGGTAAGAGAACTTGAAAAAGCAATAAGAAAGAGAAGGTGGGAGCAAAATTACAACATGGGATAAGAACAAATGAGAGTTGAAGAAGAAATACCTCTCAAACAATTTTCATCAAGATGTTTTCTTCAAAATCCATAATCTAAAATAAAGGGATCTTTCAATGAAAGAATACACTAGCAAGGGAAGCACATCAAAGACTAGTATTTCCACTAAACCTTATTTAAAGCTATCCTTAAAGAAGAAAAGAGCCATTCCCAACAAACCACAATCTAGTGCTATCAACACTCAAACTCAAAGATGCTTCAAGTGGCAAAGATTTGGGCATATAGATTTTAAGTATCCAAATCTCAAGATAGTTACGTTGGTTGAAGATGAAAATTTTGAAAATGCTAAAGGATAACCTATTGAAGTACCCTCAGGATCTTGAAGAAGATGTTAAGAAGACCTATGATGATCTTGAATCCTTACTTGTTATACAATACAACTTGATTGATGTGCATATAAAGAAAAAAGACTGGTTGCACAAGAATAAATTTCACACTAAGTGTACTGCTCATGATAAGTTATGTAAAGTGATTATTGATAGTGCTAGCTTTGAGAATGAGGTATCCATTCTCTTGGTGTGGTGACTCGATCAAAAAACCATGGAGCATCTTCATCTTTATAAGTTGTCATGGTTGTAATGAAGAAATGAGATTAAGGTCAACAAACACTATTTGGTGTCATTCTCTTTAAGAAAACACTATAAAAATGAATTATGATGTGATGTGGTCCCCATGGATGCTTACCAGTTACTACTTGGGAGACCATGACACTATGATCAAAGGATTCAACATGATGGGCTCAAAAATGCATACACTTTTCTCACAAATGGTTGTAAGGTTGTATTGGGTCCAACTAAACCAGTGAATACTCCTAAACCTTCTAAAGAATAGGGAAGCAATTTACTTACTCAATTTAAATGGAGAAACAAGATTAAGGTAAAATGCAATGCTTTTAATTCTAAAATTGGTGATGTTTTCAATAAAGAGGATAAGTTAATTACTTTTTTTAATGAGAAGCTCAATGATTCCTAATAAAAATACTCAATCTATGACAAGGAGTTCTATACAACTTATATAGCTTTGTTCCTTTGGAGTCAGTATCTTTTTGCAAAATCTTTTGTTTTATATTTTAATCATGAGTTACTGAAGATCATTAACAACCAACATAAGCTTAATCGAAGGCATGTCACTTGGATGGAGGTTCATCAATCTTATTACTTCACTTTCAAACACAAATATGAATTCCTAAGATAGTGGCAGAAGATTTAAACCTAAAGCACTCCATATTAGGAACTATGGTTGATCAACTTATTGACTTTGATGTGCTTAAAGAACTCTATGAGGAGGTTCTTTATTTTGACAAAATTTGTAAGGAATGCAAGCTTGGGTCACATAACTAATTTCTATTACATGATGGCTTCCTCTTTAAAGCTAATTGCCTATATAGTCCTCAAAGACAAGCCATTTTCACCGAAGCTCATGATGGTGCATTTGGAGAACATTTTGGAAAAGATAATATCAACTTGGACTTTATAATGGGATTACCAAGTATTCAACAGAACAAGGATTCCATCATGGTGGTTGTGGATCTTTTTTACAAGATGGTAAATTCTATCCCTTATAACAAAACTATAGATACTTCTCATGTTTCTAATTGGTATTTCAGAGAGAGAGTGAAGTTACACAATATTCCAAAGTCTATGGTGTTCAATTGAGATTCCAAGTTCTTAAGTCATTTTTTGTGCACCCTTTGAAGGAAGCTTATTAATAGTCTTAATTACAACCCTTGTCATCATTCCCAAACTAATAAGCAAACTAAAGTTTTCAATCACAACTTGGAGATTTTTTTAAGGAGTTATGTGAGAAAGAAAGTAAAACAATGGGAACTTGTTTTACCATATGTGGAGTTTGCCTACAATTATTAACTAACTAAAACAATTGGTTGCAGCCCTTTTGAGATTGTTCTTGGTAAGAATCTAATATGTCTTGTGGATTTAATTTAACTTTCTACTAACCAGCAATTTGATGGAAATGTAGAAGACAGAGCCAAGAGTATCAAGATATTTCATGAACAGGTTCGAAATAGGATTTTGTAGAAAAATGAGAAATATAAAAGGGTAATAATCATGCATCGAAGACATGTGAAGTTCAAATAACGTGATTTGGTGTGGAATCACTTGTGCAAAAAAAAAGCTTCCATAAAGAAAGTTTGGTAAGCTTCAGTCTAAGGCAAATGGCCCATTTAAAGTTTCAATTGGAGGAAATGCCTACAAGATAGAGGTTTTTGACAATTATGAAGTATCTCTCACCTTTAATGTTGTTGATTTATCACCCTATCATGACGAAAAGACTAATTCAAACTTGAAGACAAGTCTTTTCTAACCAAGGAAGATTGACGCCATAATGTCAACACATCTTACAATTTGGGTTGAGACTAAGAAAGACTTATCCAAAACTAAAATGGACCTATTCTTAGTCCAAATCCACTAAACAAATTAAAAAATAAGGTAAGCAAGAATAAAAAGATTGTATTCATACTACCTGAAAAAGAAGAGCATGAAGATGGATGAGATTATGGTCATATTCATGATGAACCTAGACACTAAATATTAAGCACATTATCAATGTGCAAGGCTATAATTTGTATGAGTAATGGTGAGCTAATTATGATTATTATCTTTACATGCAAACCCCATGATTTTAAGCATCAACTAATTATTATGTTCACATATAAATCCCATGACTTTAGGTATCAGCTAATTATGTTCACATTACAAATTATTGTGTTCACATGTTAACCCCATGATTTTAGGCATCATCTCAACAAGATAAGATTAAAGGCAATCCCATCAATTCAACAACCCAAAAAAGGTAGTCTTTAAAGCTCTCATGCTTGAAGGGATGTTCCAAACCTATTTATTTTCTGTTATTGTTTGTAAGAGAGAAAGAGTAGAGTTTGTTTTATCTTTAAGCAATCTTTTAGATTGTTCTCAAATTCTATATCTCTTAGATGAGTTTCCTAGAGTTGTGAACTTCTATAGTTCTGTATCTTTGATTAGAATTCCTAAGGTGATGTCTCTGTATCCCTTACTATCTAATCTTAGTAGGGAATCTTTATTCCTTTAAGTGAATAACATTATTTTGTCATTATTCAAATTCTTGTGAGTTGTCTTCATTGTGAATTTTACTATTTGCTATTAATTTTCAACATCTTAACCATCAATTCTTGGTATCATAATTATTGTTCATTCTAATTGTAAGAAAGATTGTAAAGGTAAAGAGTATGCAACATATAAATGGCATGAATCCAAAATTTATTAACTTGAATATTAATATGGCAAAATTTTTTGTTGACATAGATATAAAAAATGGATTACAACCATTTTATTTAGCTTTTAGGTGAATAATGTTACTTGTTCCTAACAATAGTAGATAATAGTTTTGATACTTAAGATTAAGTTTCACTAACTTTCAATAGTTAAATTGAAGGTTTATAAGTTGCAATAATGAAGCAAATTAATCTAATATGATTTTTAACAAAAGTAGGCTATATAAAAACATAAGTTAAACAAAGCATGCCAGTTAATATAGATGAGTCTAGTTCTAAAAAAAGCATAATTTTGATCTAAAATAGTAAGAAGTTATTAAAACAATGTCTTGTATAAATAGTCAAACATTAATTCAAAATACTTATTTTACTCATTTCTGGGTGTAATGGCTTTATTATTGTTAGAGATGTTGCATATCAAAAGTAGCCTTCAAGCAAAAGGTCACATTGGTAGATATCATATAGAAGTGTCACAAACATTTTTTGAAAAACATTAATATGTAAGAAAATTTTAAATTAACAAAACCATCCAACTTTTGTAAGAGTGTTGTCTTCCTTACAAAACAAAAATTTGTATAATATTCATAACATAATAAGCATTACAAACTGTAATTACTAACAAATAATGGTGCTGAACAAACATGATATAGTACATAAACAATGTACCAAGGCATGTAAGCTTAAATAAACTTTCATACATGGGCTTTAGCAATTAATTTATAAATTATTAAAGGAATTAATTTTATCAATAAAATGCAAATATTGTGCCTTACATTCATAATAGATAAATTAACCTTGAACATCAAAACTAAACTTTGTTTTGGACAAATCAGTTGAGATTTCATTGTATATAATCCAATAGCAAATTCATGAGATATGATAAAAAATCAACATTAGGATAGATGCTAACATCCTTCTTGCAAAGTTCAAGAAAATTGTGCTTGCTAAAAAAGATAGTATGTAAATTTAGATGGCCAACCAAACATTTAAAACATTTTTGGGGATTCTTTAATAGGCTCAAATATTTGTTCTGATTCAGTACACAATTGTTCAACTATATGTATTTGTGTGGGAATAACATATTTAAGAAAAACATATAACAAATACAATTTTAAAAGGGATTTTTATTCAAAATGAGCAATGTAATTAAGTTTAGCAAATCATTGTGGCAAAGAACACATCTAAGGAAAACATAAAATAATTACTATTCTAAATGGGGGTTTTCTTCCAAATTAGCAATGTAATTAAGTTTAGGAAATAAAAACTAATATATGCATAGTTATGGGATTTAACAAATTTAACATAGTCCATAAAATTGTTAGAAAACATATTTATTTTGGCTTTCATTTTGTTTGAAGAACTTTAATTCAAAAATAGTTAAAAACATGATGATGTTTATGTGATGAATTCAATAAGTAAAAATAGCAACAACTTAGTAAAGAAGGGCTGAAACAAAAAGCTAGAAGATGAGCTGAATATAATGAAAAGGAAGCTAAAGGATAAAGAAGCAAAGCCAAGAAAAGAATTAGCAACTGAGTAGGGAGCTAATGAGAAACTGGTAGCTAAATGGGTAACCGATTGTGCAAAAACTGACAAGAATATTGGTGCAATAATCTCAACTAACTTGGTTGCTAACCATTAGTCCTTTTTTTATGTAGAATTTTGTGTAATAGCTGTCCCAATGTTTGTTACTATAATTGTCAACTTTCTTAGGCCTTAGCAATTCCATTATATGGCTATTATGTCATATATGAAGCTATATATAAGAGCTATCTTGTAACAACCATTTTCGTGAATGAAAAATATCAATTTTCTACTTTTACCTGATTTTGCTTTTGGTTTATCTCTTTCTATCTTCTTCTACCTTTTTATTTTTTTTTCTTTCTAGTTTCATTAATCAAAATTGATCTATGACAAATTGGTATATGAGCTTTTGAAGATCCAATCAAGCTAGGAATATTTGATTATGGAAAAAGAAGCTATACTTGACATTTTGGAATAACAAGTTCAAAATCTATAAATTCAGCTGAAGGCCTTTAACAACTATTCCTAAATAGTGAGAAAAGAAATTGAGAAGCATTGATGCTAAGTTAGATGAATAGTGGAAGAGTCTCTGCCAAATGCTCAACTAGATAACTTTGAAAAATGCAACCAAAATTAGTTTGAATTGAGAGACAATACAGCAATCAACTAACTCCAACACCATAATTCAAAATAGAAGGAGCTAGCTTGCTTGGAATGGGAAGTTTGAATGTCAAGAAACTTGATGTTGTGACATCTACCATAGGACAAGCTAGTGGGAGGTCTAAACAAAGGAGCACATTGGTAACCAAACCATGGGAAGATTTTTCATAGATGCCTACACCTAAATAAAAAAAATTTATCGATAGATGTAAGAATTCATGGACTTGATGAACTCATCAGCATAACTCATATAGTGAGATATTATGGGACAATATTACTAGATATAATCAACAAAAATGAGAAGTAGAAGATATTATTTTACTAGCTCTAAATAGCTCTAAAGAATATGATGACAAAAGTCATAAATTTGAGCTAAACAATCTTAGAGCCATGCTCTTTAAATGAATTGATAATGCATAAAAAATTGCTGGCAATTTTCTTTTGAGTAATTATTATATAGAATGAGATTGCTGTCACATTTCTATTGAACTTTGTAAACTAGATGGTGGTCTAGAAGGATGGTCTTAGGATCTAGGAATTACCTTATTAGGTAGGAATGTGAAAATTGTTGGTGGCATAGAAACATAAGCTATTAGTCTTGGCTAGACCATCAGCATGGTCTTGTCGAATGTTGTTGGGTTTACATTACTCGAAGAACTGAGGCATGTTATGACAACTATTGAATTGGTGTTGACTGTCACTTAAATGTTGAAGTATGATGAGGCTGAACCCTATATATCAAAGCCTAATAAACCACCTAATCAAATTCCCTTGAAAAAATGTTGGCAGCATACTTTTAGCAACAAAGTTGAAGTTAAAGGATTTACTATACCAAAAGAATTTCAGAACAAGGTTGCAAGGTTTTCATGTTGTACAATTTTGGTAAAGCTAAGAAATAAAAATATGGTAACAGCTGCTATTACAAGTTGCACATATACTTCAAATCCTAGTTTAATGTTTGGACTTACTCGGTTGCAAAGAAAATTTATGAATTTAGATTGGATGCCAAACCATGGATTAAAACAAGTCCTACTCTAGGCTTTAGAGTTATAACCAAATACTTGCAAAAGAGTGGCTTGCAATAGTATTTGAATAAGTCAAGGTTCCATATAGGTGGGTATGAATGCATTATGTGCATTGAGAGTTCAAGATATATTGATGAATCTATGGCAACAACCTTCTCTAAAAATGATATGGTGGCTACAATAACGTTGTTAGAAAATAAAAACCTTGAAGGACATGTATTTTTTTAGGCAAAGGCTAATTATCTTGATTTTCTTTCACTCAATGTTATCTATGCTCCTATTAGCACTATGGATATTGATTTTGAAATAGAACTCTTTGGTTCTAGTAAAGGAATAGCTAATGTTGTTTATGCCATTAGAGATGTAATTCCAGGTTTTATGTTAGCTAATAAAATAGAAGATGATGGTGTTGCTTATATGCAGCTTTAATTGATAAACATGGCCATGTTAATTATAATAAGAACCCTAGAGCTATCTATAATCATTTTATGGTTACATCTATTGAGAAGACCTTTTTTTGTGTCTCTCTCCTTTTTAAAATCTTTCTTGTCTACAAAAAAGTTATATTTGAGCTTAAGATAGTCGGTGCTTCCTAGATTCAATTTGCTAAACTGACCTCTACCTTGGAGCTTGACTTTCACCAATTACAAGTATTCATTGTTGCTTATGCTAATTTAGAGTCTACACTCTCTAGCTTGAATGTTTTAGTTGAGACTTATTTTGTCAATCTTACTACTAAGGCATACAAGAACCTCATTAAATTGAAGGGTGTCAACACTTATGGTTTAGAATTGGTTCATGGAACCTAGACCACTGATTTTAGCAAAAGTAATTTCCCTAAGTGCAGGTTCCTCTTTTCCAAAATTGATGATGGAATGAACGTCTAGACCAATTATCTTGCTATTTATCTTAGCATCTTGTAAGAGCTTAAGGCTATTAAGGGTAAAGACAACCTTATGGTGTCCATCTCTTATTCACTTCTCCATGCTACTGTTGATTTAGTAAATGAAACTAAGCTAGATGATGAAATCAAATCTTGGCTTGCATTTGCTGCCCAGGAAATTGTTAAAGTTAATGCACTTGCCCAAGCATTTGTAGGTTAGAAGAATGTGGCCTTTTTTTTTTGTTTTTGACAATGTTGTTGTTTAAGCTTCAAAGATATCCTCAAAAGTGGCCAATGAGGTTGTTCAAAGGGCTACTATTGGTAAATTACTAGACAAGAAGATAGTAAAAATAAGTAATGAAACTGTGGTTCAATTGTTCCTAGCCTTTGATCTTTAGGGGCAAGGATCAGTTATAGGGGAGGGAAATGTGATGAATTCAATAAGTAGAAATAGAAAAACTCATTAAAGAAGAAGGGCTACAACAAAAAACCAAAAGTTCAACTAAATACAGTGAAAAAGAAGTAGAGGATGAAAAAGCAAAGCCAAAAGAGGAATTAGCAGCTAAATGGGGAGCTGTTTGTGCAGAAATTGAAAAGAATATAGGTGCAACAATGCCAGTTGACTTGGCAGCTTACCATTAGTCCATTTTTGTGTACAATTCTATGTAATAGCTGCCTTAATATTTGTTAGGGTAATTGTCAGCTTTCTTAGGCTTTAGTAATTCTATTATATGGTTATTATGTCATATATTAAGCTATATATACAAGCTGTATTGTAACAACTATTTTCATCAATGAAAAATATCAATTTTCTGCTTTCATTTCTCTTTGATTCTACTTCTGGTCTATCTCTTTCTATCTTGTTTTACCTTCTTCTATATTTTCTTCTTTTTGGTTTCATTAGTCAAAGTTAATTTGTGACAATTTAATTGAAAAATAATATGAAAGAATTTTAACCTTTCTTAGTTGTAAAAGATCTACCTGTAACGCAATCTTTTGCAGTGAAATTTTCTTCAAGAAAGAAGACTCAAATGAAAGCTTCAAACATCCCATGATTAAAAAAAACCTAATAGATTTAAGTAATAACTTGTGAGTTACTAATTAAATAATTTTTTTTATAAAATAATTCTTAATCAAAGATGAGGAGTTTATCTAGAACATCAATAATAAGATTTAATTGATAATAAATGAAAACCAAATGAATTAGGTCACATACTTGTTGAGATTCATGGCTAAAGTTTTAGTTATTCTAAAGCTGTACACATTCGATGGATTCTTCATCCTTTCTTCAAAAGGAAAGAAGTGTGCATATTGCTTGAAATAAATGGATATTAAACCTACATGGAAAGATGAGTTAAGATTGAGAAACGACATGTGAAAATTTTTTTTTCAAATAATGATGGTGTTAACCACGACAGTTTAGGGAGATGAAAAGGCTAATGGGTTTTTTCTAATGAAAAGCTGCTAACATGAACAAAGGGATAAAGAAATTGACATGGAAAATGAAAGATCTGACATGAGCTACCATGGTAGGCTTTATGGGTCACAATGTTAAAAAACAGAGGATGAAAATATAAATAAAATAATATTTGTGTGTGTGTAGGGGTATTCTTTGAAGTTGGAAGACAATTATGGATATCCAATTTTAAAAGAGTAAAAAATTTCTTTGTAATTTATATTTTCACTTTTAAAATTTGGACACTATTTACATCAACGGTATAGTGATTGAAAAACCAAACATTTGTAAAAAAAAAAAAATCATTGATTGAACTAATGTTGCCACTTATTTCTTGTTTAATCAATATCATTGGTGCATCTAAATCTACATCTATTCAATCATGGATTCCATTTCAATCTTTTTTTAAAAAAGAATTTTTTTATTTAAATGTGAAAAACGTCTAAAACAAATTGTTTGAGCTAAAATCCTAGTAGAGGTATTCACCTGCAAAATCAAGGAAGATATCAAGACAAAGGCTTTGTTCTTTCAAGCTTAAAAGGTTTAAGGAGGCAAAGAAAAGATAAGAGAGTAAATTGAGAAATTGAAGAATTGAGAGAAATGAGTGGCCTCCTCTACTTAGAGGGAAAAGGTGTATTTATAGTTAAAGGTCGAGATGACATGGCAAGGACTAATGATCTGAGGTGGTAGATGCCAAATTGACATGGACTAGGTCCGATTTGATGTAGCCTTCTAGCATATAATTTTAAAGCAACATGTTAACTTAATTATGTGGAATAAGTGAAATATCATATACTGTCACATTGGTAATGGTGATGTGTGCTTTAAGAAATCGAGTAGACTCCCTATATTAGCTCAGCCAAATAATTAAAATACTCTTGAGTTCTTAAAATATATCTTGGTTGTTAAATGATTATTTTACACTAATCATCTAAAATATCCATAGCATTTAATCCCATCAACTAAAATGATAAATTCAAATTGAATGGATTTTAATTAACATTAAAAAAAAGGTAAGAATTCAAATCTTTGAGCTCAAAAAAAAAAAAACTTTAAGAACGATTTATCCCATTAGAATCATGGTCAAATAGGTCAAACTAAAATGTTGATAAATTTGACATTTTTATGAACTTTTTTTGACATTTTTATGAATTTTTTTCTTTTTTTAAATTAAAAAAAAAGATTGATTCTGAATTCAATCGATTCGACCAATTGATTTTTTTCTTAATAATGACAGTGACTATTTCTACGTTATTGTTTTACAAATCTTATTGATATCCCAAATCATAATATCATAGTCAAAAATTAATTTCTTTCAATATATATACCAAAAGGAAAAGAAAATTGAAAGGTGTGTATCAGTTTTCACATATTAGTTTTATGCCATTAATTTTATATTTTTATATAGAATTTATATTTTGCTAATTCAATGTTGTATCTCTTTTATATTCTATTCATAAAATAAATCATGTGCATGTCAAATTGGAAAAAGAAACCATATATTAATTTGTGTATGCAAATAAATAAACTGTCCAAAAAGCATTTGTGGAATCTAATGGGGTTGACAAAGTAGCTTTAATTATATAATGTATTCTAAGAAATAAGACTTCCATTATTAATCCTACAAATCCATTGTATTCACCAGTTATTCATTGTGATCCTTTTTGTATTTCAATGGGTGTTGCTAACATTCTCATATTACTAGTTAATTTAAGGGCATCCTTAAATCTCAAAGGTCTTTGTTAGACAATAGAAAAGCTTTTAGACATGGCAACATTCTCTTCCCACTAGCATTGTCTTCTTTACCTTGTTTATTGGGTCGATGGGTCGATAATTTAAAACTTATATTTTTATTTCTAAATATATATATAGAGAGAGAGAGAGGAAGGATCGATTAGAGGTGTAATTGAATCGAGTCAAGATGGTACAATGAGAAGTTTGAGCTCGAGGTCGACTCCCAACTCGTGACTCGATACTTGCCTCGAACTCGATCGAGTTTTATTTTCTTAGCTTGAGCTCGATTCATGACTACTTGAGCTTGCTCAATTAAGTTCGATTAATATGTAAAAATAAACTCGAATCTTATGCTTGACAAAAACTTAATTATTTATACTCGTGCTTGAGAGCTTGAGCTCGAGTTTGAGATCCTTTACAACTATTTTTTATCAAATCTAATAAATATTATATTTTCAAGGTAATAACAATAATAATAGCAACAACAACAACAACAATAATAATAACAACTTACACAACAACCAAATCTAAATAAATAAAAGTTTTATCAAATGATTCGAATACAACACACAAATAAAAGACATAATGAAACTTAGAAATTAAAATCCTAATTGAAAGAAATTAAATATCCAAGCAAATAAATCCACAAACAAGTTACAACAAACCAATAACAATATATATGCTGCCTTCACAATATTATGTCTTCAAATGAATATTTGGCTGATATTGTTTTCCAACAAACCTACACAAAAGAATAATTACAAAACAAACAAATTATAATTAACAATAAGAATAATAGTAGAAGCACCATGTAAAAAAAATGATTGTGAAATATTATTACAATGATTAATAACTTTAAATTTTTAACATTAGCATAAACATGGACTATATCTTGTCGATTACATTATAATCAAAGCAAAAGAAAATATAGACAGTGTCTTGTCAATTGCGTTAACATAAGATTTTGTCATTAGTTAACATATGGTTCATAAACTATAATGCAAAAAGCTCTATCTAGACTAGATACCACCTATTTTTCTTTTTAATGTTGTGACAAATTTAAGTTATTTGCTAATATTGTTTCATACCTGTATAGAAAACACTAGATATCCCCACTTTAAGGGATTTTGAGTGCAATCTCAATTGGTTTCTTCTCTTTCTATATAGATAAAGTAAAGGAAAATAATACTTAAAAATTAGATTAAAACAATGATAGTCACCTAAAAACAAAATAATAATAATAAAAAACTCACATTGTTCTTTTTTTTCACTACATGAAGATTCCAACACCAATCTCCTCCACAAAGTAATGCTTTCACTGTGTCAGAAGCTAAAGAAGCACGGTAAGTATCAATAACTCTACCTCTCACACTAAAGGTAGCCTCTAAAGTTACTATAGTGATAGGAATAACAAGTATATCCTAAGCCACCTTGGATAAAATATGGTACTTCAAAGTGCTTGCTTTCTAGCATTCCAAAGCATCAAACTTAATGGAATCTCCTTTACAGATAAAACAACCCTCAGCTAGGTAGACATCTAGATCAGAGTGTTGCGATTAAGCAGTTTCAACTTATTTTACTTATTTGTGAATTCAGACCAATCAAAAGAATAAGCTTCCATAATCATACCACTAATACCACTATCATGCATTTGAGTTTCAATGCTATGCTCATTGCCAAATTAATACTTATGAACATATTCCTCATAAATATCATAAAGAGTATATGGAACTCTAGTAATATTTTTTCTTGTTTCTCTATCAAGGTATATTCAAGGAATGCAAAACTCAACAACTCTCATTTTGCACCTTGGATCACCATTAACAAATTACATTATCCCCAATACTTATCAAATTTACTCTCATCTTGCAAACTGTTGCTTGAAAAAATTCATTTTTATCATTCATCTTTTTATCCAACAACACTGTGACATGATAAACTTCATTCAAAAATAGGTTTGAAGTTGGATAATCACTTCCAAAGATGATTTTAGTGGCTAAATTAAAAACTTCTAAAATATCACAAACTTTATCCACCTTTTCCCAATCTTTATGACTTAGACAGCATTTGTAATGAGATTCTTGTTCTTTGAGTCTTGGAAACATTTCTTTGAATTTGATTACAGTTGATAATTTCTTGAATGTTGAATTCCCACGTGTTTTACAATAAAAAATAAAGTTCCTATTAGGCAACTATAACTTCTATACTATGTCAAAAAATGAGTTAAGTCTTGCCTCATTCCTCATTCTGATTAATAAAACTAACACTTTCATGAACATCACATATCACATTCTTAATCTTAGAAAAACCATCTTGAACCGTGAAATTTAATATATGGGCACAACATTGAACGTGAAACAATTTTCCTCCATAAAGCAATCTTCTATTTCTCAAAAATGTGTTTTTAAGAATTCTAATTGCCATATCATTCCTTAAAGTATTGTTCATAAAATGTGTAAACACTTTTTTTCAATTCCCTATTCCTTTAGACACTTAAAAATACAATCGGTAATCTCAACACCACGATGAGAAGGAGGTATGTGAACAAAGTTCATAATGCACCTTTGTAATCTCTAATTAGAATCTATAAAGTATGTTGTAAAAACCATGTACTCAATCTTTTGATTACTTGATTTCCATAAATCTGTCATCAAACTAATATTGCTAACAGTCTTCAACAGTACATTTAATTTTTTCTTTTTTGCTTCATAAACTTGCATGCAATCCTTCTTAATAGTATCGCTTCATACCTTTTCTCATTCAGGCATACCACTTTTTTGCATCATGTTAAAGCCTTCCTCTTTCATAATCAAAAAAAGGTGCTTGCTCATAAGTATCCAATGTGCAGTTGCCTCTCTTATCTTTGCCATATCAAACTTGCCATCTATGAGAGCAAGTAGTAATTATGCATTATTATTTATACATTATTACATGTGTCTACTGGCTAGAAGTTTATCATTTGTTGTTGATTCTGAAAAGCTTTTTGCTAAACACAAGTTATCAAGTGCCTTTTAAATTGAGTTGTGCTTTTACTTGCATTTATAGATAGCTTCTTCTTGCAATGGACACACTCGTTTTTTTAGAACTATAAAAAATACTAATTTATTTGAACTCTAACCAAACAACAAATGTCTTTTGCCTCTTTTTCTCATTACCTTCCTGACACTCTTTAAGGTTAGCATATTTACATTCTCTATCACTAGTATCAGTGACTAGTGTCTTATTTGTGTTACCATTAGTGGCATCTAAAGTTTCATTCATTGAATCATTATCATCATCTAACACAATCTCTAGCAAAAGAATTTACTGTCAACTAAAATGGTGCAGAAGAGATATCTAGTGTGGTTGGTGACATGTTTAGTTCTCTATAACAAGAAAAAAAAGACAAATCAAAACAATAATTCAATTTTAGGATCAAACAATAATGCCAAACAAGTTGCTAGAAACATGTGCGGTAAATTCTTTTGCTAGAAACATGACAAACAATTTGCTAGAAAAAAGTTGTTGGAAGAGTATGGAATTAAGCAATAAAAGATAACCATTTATGGGAATTATAAGTAATATACATAGTCTTTGGCAAATATGACAATTGATCAAAGACTAAAATGCAGTGGGGTGGTAGTAACTATGTAAATAAATAAAATCTAAATTGATCCTACATATGCGGTAACAAAAACAATTGATCAAGGTTTGCTACTTCATATATCTAAAATGCAAAACTATGTAAATAAATAAAATCTAAATTGATCCTACACATGCAATAACTAAAACTATGATGAATACAATAAATTAAACTAAGCTAAAGACTTAAAACTAAAAATTTTAAAAAGAAAACAAAACATAGATGATGCAAAAAATTAGTCTTATATTTGAATGAGAAGTGGCATATGGAACTTGCCAGTTTCTAGCATATTAAACTTAAACACTACCAAATGGCAAAGGTTTTCAACAAGGAATATTGTTAACTTTATTTTTAATTGTATCTTATACGGCCTGGAGTGCCCACAACCATACTTAGCAACCTGGGATTTGTGCTAAAGTTAATAAAATGGCTCAATTTGTATTAAGTACTATACAAAGACAAATTTAATGACAATAATGACTGCTTCCATAAGAAAGCTATTGATGCAAGCGTAGGAAGAGGCAACTCGATGAAGAGACATGGGTAATAGTTGAAAAATAATTCATTAAAAGAGCAAAATTTAAAACTAAAGTAGAAAAATAGGTAGAATTTTTCTAACTATACACCTACCATATATCTTATACTACCTATTGACTGCATCACCTACACCACCAGCTCTGTAGATAATTTAATTTATATTAGCAAAGAATAATTATAGGCCTATAGTGGCCAATAAATATTCTTAGAAACTAAGAAAGAAGTGAACATACACTTATAAAAGTTCAAAGTGGCACAACTAACCTTTAAACTCTAGAAGGTTTTATAAAAGTTGACATCAACAAAAATGCCTAAAAAACATATAAATTAGAATTTGTGTTGACATTGACAAGCAAATAAAGTTAACTAGAATGCACCTTCAATGGGTCTTTCTCGTATTTTATCCTATTAGATCAATCTAACACTATGAAACATATATGCTTACATATGGCTTTCATTACCTTATAGAACTTTAGCCTTTGGATGAGATTCGATCCAAAGGCCTATGTTCAAACTTTTAAAGATATTTTAGTGACTTTCTTCTTTACAAAAACGGGGAGCCTAACCCCATTCTTGAGGGATTCCATTTTCACCACTTTTAGCCCCTCCATTGTCGCCAAGCTTAATCACGACTACCCCGATCTTCCCTTCACCAGCCTAGGCCAATCACCATAATTCCAAACACTACCATGAATAGTCTTTTTATTCCCAAAACCCCTGCCCGAGCAATCCACCCTTTCCTCAACACCATCTTAGCCCTAGACTTAAACTAGGGAGAACCTTTTAACCAAAATCCCAAAGCCCTTCCCTTGAGAACCAAGCACCATTCCAGCCTACCTCGTACCAAGTCGTAAACAGAAACCTCAACCTTGACCGCACCCTTACAAGTCAACCTTAGTACACAAGACTAGTATCTTCCATGCCCAGCAGAGCCTTAGCTTATACCAGCTCACATGCATAGCCTCTGATCACCCCTTCTACAAGCCCCGTATCACACTAGATAGCCTAAAGACAAGGCACCTATTTTCCATCCTAGCAAGCACTATTCCCCATCAGGTCTTATTTTCTTTAACCTTATCATAGCCATGGCCTATTTCCTAGCGTACACCTACACTGGCCAAACACCCCAACTGTGACCAAAAACCAAACCCTATAGAACTCGTACCAAAACATCCATTTCTAGAACCTACCCCAAAAACCTTCATTTCTAGAACCCTTTCAATAGAAATACCCAAAAAAAAATCATAATTTGCCAAATCTAAACACCATAACTAAAATAAAACAATAAAAACAAAAATTAAATTAAGTCCCTCAGATGAGGAAACCTAGTGCCAAGCACCCAGTGGAAAAAAATCAATCATTAGTTTCTTAAAAAAATAAAATAAAATAAAATAAAAAAGAGAAAAGAGAAACTGTGGCTAGAGAAAATGGAGCATCAATGCCACTGAAAGAGCGATAGTGCATGCAGTGATAATAGAGGCATCTAGAACTGGTAGTTGAAGAAGTTTCTTGGCTATTATCACCAAAGCAAAAAAAAGAAATGAAAGAAAAAAAAAAGAGAGTGAAAGGGACAGTGTGCTACTGCTCATTACAGAAGTGATAGTAACTAGAAGAGTGGCTTGTACTAGCAAGTGATAGGCGACAAGTGACCTGTGATGGTGGAGGACCAAAATTTAGGTTTGGGTTTTCATAAAGGGGGCGGCTTGTTGTTTTTATAGGAAGATGAAATTTTTTTAGGAAGAAATGGAAATAAATTAAAAAAAAAGATTTTGTAGTGCTAAAAAAAAAAAAGGATAAGTCAACCCGACCCATGCCCAAGATCTAGCTTGCGAACCAACCAACCAAATCTAGTTATTAATCCAAACCAACCTATGCTTTAACCCATCCACTTGGAGGTAGCTGACCCAGTGTCATGAGCCAACCTTTTATATGGTATGATCAGGTATAGGTTGTCATAAGTGACCATGTATAGGGCCATGATCGAGTAAAGGTGCTGAGGGGAAGGGTAGATCTTATGTGTTAGGAAAAAATATCCCCATTTAAAAAATTGTAATGGTTCTTGGTAGCACAGCTATAAAATCTCATTAGCTCTTTAAAGGGGTTGAGCAATCGATGTGTTGTTGGGCTACCTCACTAGCTAAGGTATGTGTTAGACCACCCATCTAGAGCTACCCCTCTGGCGTCGATGATGGTGGGAAGACTCAATGTACTATTCTCAATATTAATAAAATATTTTTTATATACGAAAACACAGGGGGTCACCTTGGTGTGCTCTCATTTTGACCTAATATATCATTATGTATGCTTGAGATTAACTTGTGACTTATTGGTTGCTTGTTTAGATAGTAAACTATCCTTGGCTGACTTATATGGAAGTATATATTTAAATGCCACGTGGTCTATTACTTCATCGAAAGAAAGCTTATCCTGTGACACGTGGTATTAAAGCACAGTTGAAAAGTGCTAGAGAATCGATAAAATGGCTATAAGTGGTGGATTTAGTGACCAATAAAGGATCGAAGAGCTTGAGGCCATGGTGGCCACCCTAAAAGCTCATGTGGTGACTCATGATCGAATGAAAGAGATTGAGACAGTCCAACAGAAGTTATCCATTACTCTATATAGCTTAGGTAAGGAGATTAGAGATGCCTTGAATGTCCTCCAAAGAGAGTTTGAAGAGCTTAAGGCCTAAGTGAGTGTGCTACAAATGGCTATGGCTAGGTCGAGTTCTAGCTCAATGGAAAAAAGAAAAAGGGCCTAGGCCTCAAAGCCTTCATATAAGGGGGCGAAAATGCCAAAGAGCTTGAGAACTTCTTATTTGACATGGAACAATACTTTCAGGCTGTGTACACATATCAAAAGAGGATAAGGTTACAATGGTTTTAATGTACCAATTTATGTGGCATTTAAAATTTGTAAATGATGAATGCCCTATTAAAACTTATGTAGATCTTAATCAAGAGTTGAAAAACTTGTTTTTCCCTAAAAATGTGTAATATATGGCCCCATGAAAGCTTTGAGAATTGGTGCAAATGGGAATGGTGTGGGAGTTTGTGAAGAGCTTTTCTACCCTGATGTTGGACATAAGAGACATGTTCAAAAAGGACAAGATGTTCTATTTGCTTGAGGGCCTCAAACCTTGGGCTAGAATGGAATTACAAAGATACAAGGTGCAAGATGTGGCCACAGCAATGGCTACTATCAAACATCTTCATGATTATAATGATGGCCCTTTAAAATGAAAGAATCTTTCATTAGGTGGCAGTAACTCCAACTTTGAACGTAGGGAAAAGATGGCCAGAATGGATCGATTCTTTAGTAGAGGATCAGATAGGAGGCCTTTTAGTCAAGACAATACCCAACTCAAGGCAAACAATGCATCAAATTTCAAGCTAAAGCAGTCGCTAGCTTACTTTCTATGCTAGGAGCTGTATCAAGTGGCTGAATGCCACATAGAGATGCCCTTAATGCTTTGAAAGCCTCATCTCAAGAATCAACTAAAGCACCCAAGATAGTCAAAGAAGTTGAAAAAGAGCCAGCCATGATGGGCTCAATACGATTCTTTAGTGCCTTTTGTACCCAACAAAACATGATAAAAAAA
Organism: Durio zibethinus; assembly: GCF_047325235.1. Classification (NCBI taxonomy): domain Eukaryota; kingdom Viridiplantae; phylum Streptophyta; class Magnoliopsida; order Malvales; family Malvaceae; genus Durio; species Durio zibethinus. Next base: position 15,619,741 of record NC_143171.1, read on the forward strand.
GAACTTGGGAAAGGTTTGATGTATGTAGACTTGGTACTCAATGGGAAAAACACAAAGGCCATGGTAGATACAAATGCAACTAACACCTTCCTCACATTAGAGAAAGCAAACAAGTGTGGTATCAAGGTTAATAAGGACTGTAGGTAAATAAGAATAGCTAATTCACCAACCTTTATGATAAATGGAAGCTTTGAGAGTGTGATGACCAAGTTAAAGCTATTGGAAGGAAATGTAGACTTCACAGTTTCTCCTATGTATAACTTTGATGTTGTCTTAGGATTGGACTTCATGATGTTGGCTCAGGCGATTCTAATCCCCATTGCTAGTTGTCTATTATTCTTAAGGGAACACCTATGTGTTATGCCAGCCACGATCTTTTTTTAAGAGTGGGAAAAAAATAATTTTAGCATTATAATTCAAGAAATGGGTAAAGAGAGGAGCCCTCCTATATGGCCATACCAATTTACAAAGAAGGGATTGAGTTGGAACCAATACCTGATAAGGTGAAAAAGCTATTGGAAGAGTTTGAGAATGTGATGCCGAAGCAATTGCCTAAGGTTTTACCTCCTCAAAGATTGATAGACCATGAGATTGAGCTTCTTCTGCAAGTTAAACCACCAACTAAAGCTCTATATTGCATGGCTCCACCAGAGTTGACTAAATTGAGAAAAGAATTAGTGAGCTTTTACAAGCCAAGTTCATTAGACCATCAAAAGCACCATTCAGGGTACCCATTCTATTTTAGAGAAAGCACGATGAGAGTTTACATTTATGTGTAGACTATAGGGCCTTGAACAAAGTCACTATGAGAAATAAATATCCTATTCCACTTATTGTAGATTTATTTGATCAACTAAGCTAGGCCAAGTACTTTTCCAAATTGGACTTGAGATCTGGCTATTATTAGGTCAAAATTACTAAAGGAGATGAGTCAAAAATCACTTGTGTAACATTGTATGGTGCATTTCAATTTCTTGTTATGCCTTTTGGATTAACTAGTGTCCCTACCATGTTTTGTACCTTGATGAATCAGGTGTTCCATAACTATCTTGACAAGTTTGTAGTTATTTATTTAGATGACATAATGGTCTATAGTTCTACCTTGGAAGAGCACCAAGAGCACTTGTGTCTTATGTTTCAAAGACTACAAGACCACCAGCTACATGTTGAAAGGGAGAAACGTGCATTTGCTTATACACGAATTTACTTCTTAGGCCACATTATTGAACAAAGACACATTTGAATAGACATGGAAAAAGTTAAGGCTATTAAGGAGTGGGCAACACCAAAGAATGTTAGTGAACTTAGTTCATTTTTGGAATTGGCCAATTATTATAGGAGATTTATAGTACTCTCGTAGAATCATGACCCTTATGGAGATATTGAAAAAAGAGCATAAATGGTGCTGGACAAGTGAATGCTAAGAGTCTTTTGAGAGATTAAAGGAAGCTATGATGAAGGACCCTGTCTTGGCTCTCCCTAACATTAGGAAGCTTTTTGAAATTTAAACAGATGCATTTGATTTTGCTATTGGGGGAGTACCTCAACAAGAATGGCACCCAATAGCATTCAAAAGTCAAAAGTTGAGTGAAGCTGAAAAGAGATATACGACTCAAGAGAAAGAACTCCTAGCAGTAATTCATTATCTGATAGCATGGTAGCATTATTTATCAGGTTCACAATTCATCGTAAAGATGAACAATGTGGCGGTTAGTCATTTTTTCACCCAGCATAGGCTTACAGGTAAACAAGCGAGATGGTAGGAATTTTTAGAAAATTTGAATTTTATTTCGAGCATATAACTGGTAGAACTAATCAAGTGGTAGATGCATTGAGTAGACGAATAGAGTTGGCTACCCTTAAGAGAATTGCCCTAATGGCAGCTAGTCAAGTCATAACAGACGTTTGTAAGCTAATTGAAGATAATCTAAAAAAAAGACCCATAGGTCAGTGCCATTTTAACACTAGCAGAAGAAGGTAAATCTAAGTACTCAAGTACTTTTGGTAGGAAAATAGGGTCTTATTGACAAAGGGTTCTCGATTGTTTATGCCAAAAACAAGAAGTCTGAGGCAAATGCTAATAAAGGAATGCCATGACACACTATGGGCAGGTCACCCTAGTTGGTAACATACTTTGGTTCTACTAAAACAAGGCTATTATTCGCCTTATATGCCGCAAGATATGATGGACTATACAAAAACTTACCTTATTTACTAGCATGATAAAGTTGAAAAGAAAAAATCAACAAGCATGCTTGAACCACTACTTATGCCCATAAGATTTTGGGAAAGTATCTCTTTTAACTTCATATTGGGTCTTCCCAAAATTGGTGATCTCGGGTCTATTCTAGTGGTGATTAACCATTTCTCAAAATATGCCACGTTCATTCCCGCCCAAAAGTATTGCACTACAAAAGACACGACCCAGCTAATGTTTAAACAAGTAATCAAGTATTGGGGCCTTTCTTAAAACATTGTCAATGATAGGGATCCAAGATTCACTGGGTCATTTTGGAGAGAACTTTTCAAGATCTTGGGATCTCATCTCAACATCCTTTCAAGTTATCACCTGCAAACCAATGGTCAAATTGAATAGTTTAATGGGTTGTTAGAGGAATACTTAAGACATTTTATTCAAACTAATAAGAAAAATTAGCCTTCATTGTTGAATGTAGCTCAACTTTATTTTGATTCCAGTGAGTGTTCTTCCATAAACAAGAGTCCGTTTGAAGTGGTCACTGGACAACTACTAAGACTACCACATACATCCTTTAAGCCATATAGAGGGAAGAATCTATGAGCCTTCAACTTTAGCAAAAAATGGAGATAAAATACAAAAATTACGTAAGCATACTTAGCAAAGGCATCGAAGTGCATGAAAAAGTGGGTAGATAAGGGTCAAAGGGTACAACAATTCAAAGTTGGTGATCTTGTTCTTGTCAGACTAGTGTCTGAACAAACCAAGTTCCTAAAGAAGCGAGATCGTAGGTTAGTGCATAAATATGAGGGTCCAGTGAAGATCTTTTCCAAAGTGAGGAATGCCTCTTACAAAATCAACTTGCCAACATGGATGAAAGTGCATCCAATGTTCCATGTGAGCAACTTAAAGCCTTCTTATATAGATCCCATAAATGCAAGTCATAGTGAATCAACCAGGGCAGTCATTTCCATAAAGCCACCATTAAAACATCGAGTTAAAGAGATTTTATTTGACAAGGTATCCAAAGTATCTTAAAGAAGAGTTCAAGAATACTTAGTGAAATAGGAGGGCTTAGGACCAAAAGAAACCAGTTGGGAGAGAGATCATGACTTTCGAGCATTTAAGTAGAAAATTAAAGAATTCCAGGCTAACAAGTCGATGAGGGCGTCGAAAGAATAGGAGGGGGATGATGTCATGAGTCAACCTTGTACAGGGCTATAACTGGGCATAGGTTGTCATGAGCCACCCATGTATAAGGCCATGACTAGCTAAAGGTGCCAAGAGGGAAGGTAGATCTCATGTGCTAGGAAAAAGTATCCCCATTTCAAACATTGTAATGGTTCTTGGTAGCATAGCTATAAAATCTCATTAACTCTTTAGAGGGGGTGAATAGTTAGCATATTGTTGGGCTACCTCACTAGCTGAGGTATGTGCTAGACCACCTATTTAAGGCTATCCCTCTGGCCTCGACGATGGTGGGAAGACTCGATGTACTATTCTCAATATTAATAAAATATTTTTTATATACGGGAACATCGAGGATCACCTTGGTGTGCTTTCATTTTGCCCCAATATATCATTGTGTATGCTTAAGATTAACTGTATGCTTAAGATTAACTTATGGCTTGTTGATTACTTGTTTAGATATTGAACTATCCTTTGCTGACTTGTGTGGAAGCTTCCATTCAAGTGCTGCATAGTCTATTACTTCGTTGAGAGAAAGCTTAGCCCTTGACACCCAGCTTGCTCAATCTCAAATTAGCCCAAATCAATAACCTAGTCTAATGTCTAGCCCAAATTTATAGTCCAACCTAGTGTATGCCTAGTCTATTTTGGGCCATAGATCTAGTACATTTCTTGGTCTTTATTTTGTATATAGATCTAATATTATTGACCCATGTTAAAAAAATAATTTTATATTTTTTTTTCTTTTTCAAAATGGTCACATATTTTATGATAAATAAATATTACAAGGATAAATATTTGCAAATGAATTTGCTTTTATAAAATATTTAAAAATAAAAATTAATTTCCAATGATGCGACTCCAGAAAGTTCTAGTAGTGATTCCTGAGAATTCCCTAGATGAGAAAAGTCTTTTAAAAATTGTCAAAGTATTGAAATATTTAGAAGTTTTTTTTTTAATACGAAAAATTTCCATTCTATAATTATTTTTTTTAATTTGAATAGTTTTCTTAATAAATAAGAGTATATTTTTTTGGAAATAAATGTATTTGTATATACTTATATTATTGCATGACTTTTACTCATTTTTATAAAAATAAATGAAAAATCTCCGAGGATGAAATCCTAAAGAAATTCGAGTAGTGATTCTGTTGGAATTTTTAAGTAAGAGAATCTATCTAAAATGCTACCAATGTATTGTTGCATTTAGATTAATTTTTTATAATGATTTCTCATTTTTGTATAAATGGCATAGAAATGAGTTCTAGAAAATACTATTTGTTTTAAAATTATAGATATTACATTTTATGTTTTTTAAATATAAACACTAGAAATAAATATGAACCACCAAGGATAGGATTTTTTAGAATTTCGAGTAGTGATTCTTAAAAACTCCTTAAGTGAGATGGTTCCTTTTAATATTACTAGAGTATTGAAATATTTCTAATAATTTTTCAATACATAAGTTTCTTATTTACTTTTCAAGCATACTAAAAAATAAAAATATATTTTTAAAAAAAATTAAAGAAATTAAATTTTAAATACCAAAATTAAGACCTCTTTTAATCAAAATCAAAAGCTAACACACGATTAATTGGTACCATTTTAAATCGAGGTTGTGGGGGTGCTAATCCTTCCCTATGCGTAACTAACTCTCAAACTATTTTTGCAAACCAAAAAATTATCTTTATGGTAAAGTTTTAATTAATTTTAAAATTTTAGTAAGAGGATAAGTTTTAATATATGGCCAATCACATCTAGCCAAAAAAGATAGATAGCAACACCATTTTATTTTCAAATCATCTAGTGGCTTCAAAACTATTACGATAACTTTGCGACTTCACTAGAAATGTAATTATTTAGAGAGTTATGCCAAAAGTTAATAATGCGTTATCTTTAGTTGTGCTTTAATAGTCTTAATTGGTATTTAATCTTAATTTTCTTAATCTTAATTTTGTTTAATAATAACAACAAGAATAATAATAATTAAAAAATAAAAAAATTGCAATTCATTTCAACCATGTCATTTATTATTTGCTCATTTATTTTATGTCTCGTATGTATCATTATTGTTATTATAATGCACCCAGTATAAGGGTTATAATACATTGTTCCCTTATTCACACATGACACATTCATATCCTGCATGAGCTCTATACATGGGCTCTAACCTTTTTAGGAAGGAGTATCGTACCTATACTCTCGTGAGGTGATAATCTCTACAATGGCAAGCAAAATACTCCCACCTAGGTTGAACCCTTTCTGTTCATAGCCTATAATGAATGAGGATTCAAGTGTCTTACTAGTCTGTGTGGATACTAGTAAGAAACAATTTGAAAACTTTTTAGACATATAAATCCTCACTCAGTTTATTGTGAACCTTAGGGGACCAATCTTAAGTAGAACCATGCCAATCCTTTTTGTAGAAAATGACCCAAATTAGGGCACGAGAGAAACATTCCAATACAATTTGTATTTAGGTGTATGAATAGTGTAAATAAAACTAAAATAGTGCAAAAAAAGTGAAATAAAAGAAAAATATGCTTTTAATAAATTTACATATAGTTCGATTCGACTAGTACTTATTCAAAATTTATATTTTCAAAAAATATTTTTCAAAAAAAAAAGAAAGGACTTTTTTTAATAATTTTCAAAAAAAAAGGGATTTTTTTTATTGTTTCTTTGATCGAATAAAAAACAAAAGAATGAAAAAAAAAAAAAAGAAAAGAAAGTTTTCTTAAGTTTTGGTAATATTATGTGCTTATTTTTTCATAGAAAATGTTTTCTTTAATTATTACTTCTTTTTACAAAAAAAAAAAGTACAAAAATAAAATTAAAAAAGAAAAGAAAAAGGGAAACAAATAGAAAAAGGTTTTCTTAATTTCTTTGTTTGACAAATATAAAGCAAAAACATGAAGAAAAGAGAGATTTTACTCATTTTGCTCTAACTCAAATTTTCTTTAGAATTTAGAATCAGGTTTTTATGTTCCTAAATTTTTTTTAAAATAAAAAGAAAAGTTTTAAAATTAATCAAGCTATTTGGTAGGCCTTGCAAAAATGTCTCGGAATGGAACCTAAAATAAAAATACACATCTAATAAAAGTTTTTTTTAGCATATTATTGGTTCAGTGTTTGTTCAAGATTTGCATTTGTAGGAATTTGCAAAAGAAAAAAAAAAAAAAGTTGTGATTTTGAATTTTGTCCTTTGTAGTCCATTTAATTCTTTTTTTGGTTATTTCTATTATGTTTTGCATTTGAAAATAAAAAGCATAGTACATGCACTCCATCTTATACCCAAATGTTTGTGTCAATTTCATTGGATTTGCATTGTACATGCTTTGTATCCCATGCATAAAATATGTTAGTGTATGTATCCCATGCATAAAATATGTTAGTGTATCTCATATAAGTATATTTCATAAAAAATGTTCATGCATCCTATTACTTATGTAGTATGTCATTGTGTTTCATATATGTTAATTCATGAATGATATAATTCTATAAAATGTGCATTGTACAAATAGCATTTCATGCAAGCACACCATCTCTTATAAAATATGACATTGTATTCCATCCATACACATTCACATGGTTTTTATTGTGCATGTAGTGCATTTCATATAAATGTATCTCATCACTCATACACTAGGTCATTACATACACTCGAAAAATTATATGATTCCCATTGTACTTGCATTATAGATACATTTCATTTCATGTAAATATGTCTTGTTACTTGGTGAACATACATGGAAAAATATGATTCTCATCAAACTTTAATGGTGCACGCACTGCATTTCAGTGAGGTATGCCTCATACATTCACAAATTCATCATGGAAACATCATGCCATTCATGCATTCTCATAACATCCCATCATTTAGTGAATAAAAAGTGCTCCCTATAGGTGAAAAAAAAAGAGGGTTCTAAAGTTCTTGTAAGAAAATTCATGTCGAAACCCCTTTTTTTTCAAATTATTCTTTTTTTCATATTAATTTGGCAAGAGCGTCAAAAGGTTGAATATAGGAGAGGATTGGGCATTTCGAAGTGACTAAGCCTAAGATGAAAGATAACATTATGGAAAAACATGGCTGATGATCACAAACAACATTTGGCCTTTCTAGTTTTGTACCAATTCTTGAAAGTAGATTGTTGTTTTCCAAAAAAAATAAGAGCTTTTAGTTTTTGGATTTTTGTAAATAATAACATATTGATTGATCAGATTTGATTTGTAAATATTTTTTTATATTTTCTAACTCTTGAGTGAGGTAAATTAAAAAAAATGATTTGCAATTGTTTAAAAATAAAGTCCCATATAAGCAATTTTCTAGATCTTAAAATTTTTTTTTAAATATAGCCTTTTCAAAAAGAAATATACGTTTTCTAAATGGTTTCAAAAGGAAATATTCGTTTTCTAAATGGTGATAATCTTAAAATAATTGTTAATTACTATTAAAAAATAAACTCATCCAATACCTTCACACTTTTCCTTGACCACTCTCATGCTTTAATCCTTTTTGAATAACCTCACTCATAAGTCACAATCCTTTAAGGGATATGAATTTCAATTTGAGAACCTTGTCATCCTTTGATATAATGAGATAATAATCTTTTCTATATGGGCAATCAACAAAAGCGACCAATATTGAAGATTCATTTTGAAATTAAAAAACTAAGCAAGATACTCTTGTAAATTTTTAATTGGTAATTCAATGTGTGTCAAGTTTTGTCAATATGATTGAACCATCCAAATTCTTTCAACAACCATAGACATGAAAAATGCTTGAACCTTCTCTCTCAAGTAACCTCTATTTCACATCTTAAGGCACATCGACCAAAAGAAGCAAAATTCCTTCTCGGCTAAGAAAATTTGTTTCATGCATAAATACATTTTCCCCTCATTTTACCAAAATGCCAGACAGTTTGGAAGTAAAATGAGTCTTTTATAAGTTGTGTGATCAAATTTGGGATATCCCATGCAACTTAATTTACACCATCATAAGAACCTTGAGTGGAAAATAAGATGGGGCATTAGTCACACAAAAACAATTGATGGTTAAAACAAAAAAATAAAGAAAAAATATTTTATCTCTTTCTTTAAATAATTTACTCTTCTAACTAAGTGATCATGTTTGAAATGATGAATGCCATCTTTCTTTATCTTTTGTGTTAGCCTTGAATTGATAAAAGTTTTGAATTGACAAAATAAAAAATTGCTTAACTTGAATCAAACTCTCCTAATCTCAAATTGAACATTTTTCCAGCCTCCTATATTGCCAAAATTCATTTAGGAACCAAAACAAAACAAATTCTAAAAACAAAATGAGTTAAGGCATGTTTTGGATAGAAGGGATCGATCCCTTAAGGGGAGGGATCAATTCCCTTCCTTACCCGATTGATCCCTTTTCCAAAAGAATCAATCCATTTTTCTTTCAGAAGCCAAACTTCTAAAAATTCATCAAGAACCAATTGATCCACTCCTTGTAAGGATCGATTAGTTGGGGTTTTGAACATAACCAATCAAACCCCACTTAAAGGGATCGATTTTTTTTTTTATATAGAATGCAAACCTGAGTAAAAAATCATCAAAAAGGATCAATCACCTATGCATAGGATTGATCAGGAATGTTACCTGATCGATCGGGTAGGCATTTTTAAGGCACGAAATGGGCTTTCCTATCATTGACCCAATTAATCCTCTACATGAGGGGATCGATCCCCTGATGCCCAACAAGCCCTAACAGTTATTTTCTTGTTTGATATTTTATAGGTTTAAAGCATTAAATGCAAAGCAATGGCTATCTACTCGTTTTTACATATAAAGAAAGGCTTTCACTGCAAATTAAGAGTATGAAAGGCTAAAAGAACTTATTATCTCCACTAATCATCTTTTTCAAGCATTCAAATTAGTTCAAAGAAAGAAAAGTGCAAAAAAACTTTTATTGTATCAGTTTTTCTCATAATCCTTATGTCAATATTGTTGTGTACTTCAAGTTAGCAAACACCCAACCTTAGAAAGGTTCTTTAAGTTTACGAAATACTTTAGAAACTTTGTATTGTAAGATTGTGAGCTTAAGGGGGAGGATAACCCTTAAAAGTTTATGGTGTTGATAGTGTAAAGCTTTGAAAAGCTACGTTGTAACTTTCAACATATAGTGGATTGAACTCCTTGGCAAGTGAGACTAAGGGAGAGGACATAGGTGCCTAAAGGTAAGACCGAACCTCTATAAATCTTGGTGTCTAATTCTCTATCTCTATTTTTTTTTTTAAGATTGTTAGTTCACTTTCATTTATTGCGTTCATTTGCTTAGAAAAATTGTGTTGCAGAATTTGTGCTTATCAAGTATTAATTTTTGAAAATTTGATCATCAACCAATTCACCCCTTCTTGGTTTATTTGAAGTCTTTGAGCTAACAATTGGTATCAAAGTTAGTACTCTTTTTTTAGGTCAACAACCCAATAGTGATTCTGAAAATGGCTCAAAAAAATATGATGATAAATGTGGAGCAACCATCCTTAAGCTACAACAAATACAATAAGCAACAAGACATGTGTCTTATGGCAAATAAAATAGTTGCTACATCTTTTGGAAGTGAAGGCCATTTAATTATAAAACTTGCTCTCTTTGTTAGTGATAACTACTCTTATTGGAAAACTAGGATGAGATTGTTTATTCAAGCTAATGATTATGAAGTTCGGTGAGTCATTGAAAATGGCCCTCAAATTCCAATGAAGATGGTGGATGGTAGGGTGGTGATCAAGCAAAGGAATGAATGGGATGTCAATAATATGAAGATGGCTTAACTTAATGAAAAAATAATGCATACACTCTTTTGTGCATTGGGGCCTAATGAGTACAATAGAGTTTTTTTGTGTGAAAATGCAAAGAAAATATGGGACAAGTTGGCCATCACTCATGAAGGTACCAATCAAGTGAAAGAGACCAAAATTGGTATGCTCACTCATGATTATGAGTTATTCAAGATGAAATCAAATGAAACCATTGCTGAAATATCAAACTATTTCACCAACATCATTAATGGTTTAAAGGCTCTTGGGAAAACTTACTTAAATGTGGAAATGATAAATAAAATTCTAAATAGTCTACCAAAGAGCTGGGAAGCTAAGGTGATAGCAATTACAGAATCCAAAGATCTTCACACACTTTCTTTTAATGAAGTAATAGGCTCTCTCCTTACCTATGAGAAAAAGTTCGAAAAGGGATAAGAACCAATCAAGAAAGGTGGCATTGCTCTCAAATCAACCTTTCAAGAAGATAAAGAAAATCTTGGACAAGAAAAGGATGATAAAGATGAAAAAATGGCTATGTTTGCAAAAAGATTCAAGAAGTTCATGAGGATGAATAAGTTCTCAAGTAGAAGAAGACTACAAAGGGATATGATCAAAAGAGAATCAAGTAAAAGAGAAATGGAACAGATTATTTGTTATGAATGCAACAAACTAGATCATATTAAATTTGATTGTCATTTGTGGAAAAAGCAAAACATGCTAAAGCCAAAAAAGAAAGCAATGGTTGCAACATAGACTGATAGTGACTTTTTTTATGATGAATCAAATAAGGAGGAAATAGCTAATTTATGTCTCGTGGCTCTTGATGAGCCCAAGGTAACTTCTAATCCATATGATTTAAATTCATACACATTTGATGAATTGTAAGATGCTTATGATGAATTAGCCATAGAATTTGAGAACATGAACATGAAATATAGGAAAATGATCTCTAAGTTGAAACTAGAAAATGAACTCTTGACTAAAGTAAAAGATGACTTAGAAAAGGAAATTGAGCTCTTAAAGTTGAATGTTAATGATTTGACTAAGAAAAATGAAAATTTGAATAACTCATTTTCTAGATTTAGTATGGGTTATCAAAAACTCAATGACATACTTAAAACACAAAAAGCATTCTTTGATAAAGATAGATTAGGCTATAATGGTGGCAATAAAAAGACTCATTTAAAGAATTTTTTTGTTAAGTCAAATGATTTATTTAGCATATGTGCATATTGTCATAAATTGGGTCATTCTATACAATATTGTTCCTTGAAGATAGTCACTTATAGAGGTAAACTCATTAAAAGAGTGTGGATTCCAAAAGGAGTTAGCATTTCTCAAGATGAGATTACTAAAATGAAGTGGATTCCAAAAGGCACAAAAATTATTAGTACTAACACTTAATGACCCAAGAAGGTTTGGGTGCCAAAAATAAAAATTTAATTATGTTTTTATAAGTGGATGAGCATTGTTACAAAGCAAATTCAAGCAAGAACAATCCATGGTACCTTGATAGTGGATGCTCAAAACACATGGCTGGAAACAAGACTCTTTTTAAGGACTTAAAAGCTAAAAGTGGAAGAGATGTTACATTTAGTGACAACTCTAAAGGCCAAATTGAAGGGATTGGCTCCATTGGTAATAATTATTCTACTACTATTGAAAATGTTTTACTTGTAAAAAGACTTAAGCATAACTTACTTAGTATTAGTCAATTATGTGATAAATGACTTAGAGTTGTGTTTGAATCCATGTGCTGTCAAGTGCTTGATATCAAAACTAACAAACTTGTTTTTGTTGGACATCATCAAGGAAATATCTATGTAGTGCATCTAGATGATCTTTCCTCTAAAAATGTTTATTTTATGGCTCAAAAAGAAAATGAAAGTTGGATTTGGTATAAAAGACTTGGACATACATGTATGTAATTTCAATACTTTCTCAAAATGGTTGTTGATTTACTAAAATTAAAATATGAAAATGACAAGGTTTATGATGCATATGCTCAAGTAAAACATAGAAAAATCTCTTTCAAACCTAAGAATTGTGTTTCAACTACGAGATCTCTTCAACTACTTCATATTGATCTCTTTGGTCCTACTAGGATAATGAGTCTTGGTGGTAAACAATATAGGTTTGTTATTGTTGATGATTTTACTAGATTCACATGGGTTCTTTTTTTGCATTCAAAAAATGAAGCTTTGGAAAAATTCATCACTTTTAGCAAGCAAATACAAAATGAGAAAGGCTATTCAATTTCTAGTATTATAAGTGATCAAGGAAAAGAATTTGAAAACCTTGGCTTTAATGTATTTGTAGTGAAAATGGTATTAGCCATAATTTTTCTACTCCTAGAACCCCTTAACAAAATGGGGTAGTAGAAAGGAGAAATAGGACCTTAGAAGAAATGGCTAGAACCATGCTTTGTGAAATAATTTACCTCGATATTTTTGGGCAGAAGCTAGAAATACCTCTTGTTATATTATAAATAGAGCTACGATTAGGCCAATTTTGAAGAAAACTTCCTATGAACTTTTTAAAGGAAAAAGGCCTAACATAAGTTATTTTCATCCTTTTAGTTGCAAATGTTTTGCTTTAAACAATGAAAAAGATGATCTTGGAAATTTTGACGTAAAAAGTGATGATGGCATTTTCCTAGGATTTTTTTTTAATTAAAAAACATATAGAGTTTTTAATAAAAGAACATTAGTTGTTAAAACGTCTATACATGTTATCTTTGATGAATCTAATCTATCTCCAAAAAAGGTGCCTCTTAATGATGATGATGTAAGTATACTTCAAGAATATATCAATGATGCATCACATGACATTGAGGAAAACATTCAAAAGGAAGATGATGAGTTTCTAGAAGAGCCACAACATATAGAGAAAGAACCACATCACGATAAAGAAATGAGATATGTCAAAAATAGTGAGATTATTGGTGATCCAACTCAAAGGATAAGAACTAAATCTTCTTACAATGTGTGCAATTAGATTGCTTTTTTATCTCATATTGAACCCAAGAATATAAATGAAGCCTTAAGAGATGATCATTAGATATTGGCTATGTAAGAGGAATCGAATCAATTTCAAAGAAGCCAAGTGTGGAATTTTGTACCTAGGCCTAGTGATCATCCTACTATAAGCACCAAATGGGTCTTTAGGAATAAAATGGATGAGCATGGCAATATTGTTAAAAACGAAGCTAGGTTGGTAGCTCAAGGGTATAGTCAAGAAAAAAAAATTGATTATGATGAAACCTATACCTCGGTTGCAAGGTTAAAAGCCATTAGAATGTTGCTTGCATTTGCATGTTTCAAAAATTTCAAGCTCTTTCAAATGGATGTTAAGAGTGCATTTCTAAATGGCTTTATAAATGAAGAGGTGTATGTAGAGCAAACTCTCGATTTTGAAAATCCTAAATTTCCAAATCATGTTTATAAATTGACAAAAGCTTTATATGGTTTGAAACAAGTTCTTAAAGCTTGGTATGAAAGATTGTCAAAATTTTTAATTGAAGATGGTTTTAATAGAGGGAAGGTTAATATTACACTTTTTATTAAAACAAAAGGAAAAGACACTCTCATAACGCAAGTTTATATTGATGATATCATATTTGGTGCTACTAATGAAGTTTTTTGTGAAGAATTTGCTAAGACTATGCAAGGTGAATTTGAAATAAGCATAATGGAAGAACTTACATTTTTCTTAGGATTACAAGTACAGCAAACAAAAGATGGTACATTCATCAATCAAGCCAAATACATCAAGGATTTGCTCATAAGGTTTGGATTGGAAGAATCAAAGCCTTACTTAACACCTATGAGCACTTCAACAAAACTTGATAAGGATAAAAGAGGTAAATGTATTGACTCTAAATTATATAGGTCTATGATTGGTTCACTGTTATATCTTACTACAAGTAGACCAGATATAATGTTTAGTGTGTGTTTGTATGCTAAATTTCAATCATCACCTAAAAAATCACATTTATCTGTTGTCAAAAGAATTTTTAGATATCTTAAAGACACTCATAATCTAGGATTATGGTATCCAAAAGGTTCATCTTTTACTTTGCATGCTTATTCTGATATGGATTTGGTGGTTGCAAAATTGATAAAAAGAGCACTTTTGGTACTTATCAATTAGGAATATGCTCATATCATGGTTACTTAAGAAACAAAATAGTGTTGCTCAATCCACAACCAAAGCTGAATATGCCACAGCTAGTAGTTGTTGTGCTAAAGTTTTGTGGATTAAACAACAATTATAGGATTTTGGAATTACCATGGATCACATTCTCATTAAATGTGATAATACTAGTGCCATCAATCTCACCAAAAATCCAATTCAACATTCTAGAACCAAGTATATTGAAATTAGGCATCACTTTGTTAGAGATCATGTTTAAAAAGATGATATCGTGCTTGAATATGTTGATACCTTGCATCAATTAACTGATATTTTCATAAAACCTCTTGACATGGATAGATTTTATGCAATTAGATGTGAACTTGGTATGATAAATGTTCTTTGAAATGAATTTCTTGATGGTATGATGAATGTTGCTACCTTGATTGATCAAATATATGTTTATCTTGACATTTTTTTTTAATCTTTTGTATGATTGTATGATACATATTTGAATGTTCATGCTGCATTTTTTTTAAATTATTGAAAACAAAAATTTGCTACAGGCAAAATCGATTGATCACCCTTGGATTGAATCGATTGGTTTTCCATCCAGTAGCCAAATTGAAAGAAAAATGTTGAGGAACCGATCAATCCCCCTTGGATCTAATCAATTGGTTTTTCATCTAGTAGCCAAATTAGGTGGAAACATTGAAGAACCGATTGATCCCTGTATGGACCTAATCGATCGATCCATGGTAAGACTCTACTCGATCAATCGCACTTTACACTTGATCAATCAGGTCATGCATAACTTGCCCTATGTGCACCATTTTGACCTCTCAAAATTAGGTCTTCTCTTCATCTTTGGCCAATCATTCCAACTTCTTCATCTCTTTTTTTTTCCCCAAATACCTTCTCCTCAAACCCTAGGAATTCTTGTTCCATTTTCTTTCAAAATTGATCTCTTAACCAAAATTTTTTGCAAATTGCTTCATTTCTATTTGGTTTCTTGCAAAAATCATCTTTAAAAATCTTCAAATCATACAAAAATCTCCACGCATTTTTCTCACTCTAGAAAATTGATTCCTTTTTTGAAACTATTACATTCACTCAATTTTCTTGCCTTTCTCAAACATATTTTACTACTTATCACCTACAATCACTAATTTTTTTAATCAATTTCACATAAGGCTATCTATTTCTACTACCCATTGTTTTCATGGCTCCAAAAACTAAAGAAAATGTTGGAACAAGAAGGAATCCTCCAAGGGAAGCTTCTAGTTCATCCATTAGACTTTTATTCAATCAAAATTTTGCAAATCCTGATGCTAAGGAGAGATATGAAGCACATTTTGCTCATAAGGAGGTCAAGCATGAAAGGGTAATCTCTCTTGAATTTCTATAATCTGTTAAGTTCCCTTATTTGCATACATTTGAAAGATTTGGTTGGATGAACTATTTGTGCATGGATGGAATTGTGTATGAGAATCTAGTTAAGGTGTTCGATAGTAATACTACTTGTATTGAAATTGAAGGGGTTGTAAATAGATATTATCTTGATAGATTCAAAACCTATGTGATGGGTAAAGAAATCGTAGTTAGTAAACAATTGTTAGCTGAAGCCTTTATACTAGATGATAAGGGAGATACCAACACTAGGTGTGACATGCAGGAACTAGCTCAAGATATATTTAGAAATGACAATTTAAGAGTTGCTCCTACTCAAGCCACTAGACTTTAATGCGTGATAGGTTGTTACACCTTATAGTCACTCATGTATTGGCACCTTTTGGCACTCAATACTCAACCATTAAGAAACAAGATTACTGGTGGATGTACAAAATCAAACATGTAAAAAAAAACCAATCTAATGCACTTTATTTTTAGTGATATGATGTGAGTAGTACAAAATAGAGACTACACTTTAGTTTATGGGTTTGCAATTAGTAATCTTTTAAAGAAATTGAATATTAATACTAGAGGTGATAAAAAGATCATGTTCAATGATCCATTCAGCATTCTTAGTGCTCTTACTTTACATAGTATGGGCTATACCTAAAATACAGTTAATTTATGGGTTAAAAAATTTGAAATTGGGGCTATGCAAGAAGAAGAATAAGAGCATGATACCCTAAATATTCCTTATGCACCTAAAGGAAAACCTTTTACCCCACCATTTGATACCTAAGGAGCTTTAAAAATGCTTATACTTCAAATAAATAGTCTACACTCTATGGTTGGGACTATGAATTCTAGATTTGAAAATATGGAAATGACCCAACAAGAGCTGGTTTCCCAAGTTCGCCAAGTTAAAGTTGATATTGAACACATCTAAAATGCACAACAGCAAATGAGATAGCACTTTCCTTATTTTTCTCCTCCTCCTTAATGATCCATCCTAATGCCATTCCTCAAATGTTTTCCCACATCTTTATTTTTTTTATGTTGTAAATTTTTCCTTAAAAACACTTTGCATTATGTTTTCTTATCAAACTTTGGTATTGGATGTTTATATTAATGAAATATAGATTTCATTTTCATTATGATATTTGCTATATCACTTTGAAATTTGGCTTGTGAAATTGGTATATTGCTTGATGATTTGACGTTGAGATTGGTATGAACTTGAGTTGTGAAATTGAGTTGGTATGACCTTGAATTGATTGCCATCTTCTTTTGATCGACTTCATTTTTTTGCTATGACAAAAAAAAGGAAAAGAAATGGTATGAAAAATTCTTATTTGATTGATGATCTTGATATTGTTTTGATGAAAAACTCTTATTTGATGATATTGACATTAATGGTTATATTCTTGTTCTTAATTGTTTAAAATCACTTAAAAATTTTTATGCTTAAATTTAAAGGGAGCTTATTTTTCAAATGGGAAAATATTTTTTAAACAAATTTTTTCATTTGGTTTTGTCATATCAAAAAATGGGAGATTGTTAGCCTTGAATTGATAAAAGTTTTGAATTGACAAAACAAAAATTTGCCTAACTTGAATCAAACTCTTATAATCTCAAATTGAACATTTTTTCAGCTTTCTGTCCTGCCAAAATTCATTTAAGAACCAAAACAAAACAAATTTTGGAAACAAAATGAGTTAAGGTATGTTTTGGATAGAAAGGATCGATCCCCTAAGGGGAGCGATCGATCCCCTCCCTTACCCAATGATCTTTTAGCCAAAGTGATCAATCCATTTTTCTTCTAGAAGCCAAACTTCTAGAAATTCATCAAAAACCAATCTATCCATTCCTTGTAAGGATCGATTGGTTGGGGTTTTGAACATAACCGATTGATCCTCCCTTAAATGGATCAATTTTTTTTTTATACAAAATGTAAACTTGGGTCAAAATTCATCAAAAGGGATCAATCCCCCTCACATAGGGAATCGATCACCTATGCATAGGATCGATCAAGTATGTTACCTGATCAATCAAGTAGGTGTTTTTAAGGCATGAAATGGGCTTTCCTATCACTGACCCAATTGATCCCATAAATAAGAAGATCGATCCCCTAATGCCTAGAAAGCCTCAACGATTATTTTCTTGTCTGATATTTTGTAGGTTTGAAGCATTAAATGCAATGCAACGGTTATCTACTCTTTTCTACATATAAATGAAGGCTTCCACCATAAATCAAGAGCATGAAAAGCTAAAAGAATTTATTGCCTTCACTAACCATCTTCTTCAAGCATTTAAACTAGTTCGAAGAGAGAAAAGTGTAAAAAATCCTTTATTGTATCAGTTTTTCTCTGAATCCTTATGTCAATATTGTTATGTACTTTAAATTAGCAAACACGTAACCTTAAAGAGGTTTTTAAGTTTGCAAAATAGTTCAAAAACTTTGATTGTGAGATTGTGAGCTTAAGGGGGAGGATAACCCTTAAGAGTTTGTGATGTTGATAGTGTAAAGCTTTGAGAAGCTAGGTTGTAACTTTCAACACATAGTGGATTGAACTCATTGGCAAGTGAAGCTAAGGGAGAGGATGTAAGTGCCTAAAGGAAAAATCGAACCTCTATAAATCTTGATGTCTAATTCTCTATCTTTTGTTTTTAAGATTGTTAGTTTACTTTCATTTATTGTGTTCATTTGCTTAGAAAATTTGTTTTGTAGAATTTGTGTTTATTGGGTATTGATTTTTGAAAATTTTATTATCAACCAATTCACCCCTGTCTTGGTTTATTTCAAGTCTTTGATCGCATATAAAAAATTATTCACATGTTACTCATTTGAGCCTATTAAATTTCTTGTTTTAAAATAAACCTTGGCCAATGATCATCTTTTGCATTACAGGCACCTTAAAAATGGGAACCCATGGCAAAACAAAATCCTAAGTAAATTTTCAAAAAAGTGGAATGCTAAAATTGAAGTCAAATATTTCCAAAAAAAAAGAATAAAATAAAACAAAAATGTAAATAAAAAAAAAAAGATGAATAAAAATGAAAGAGGACTCATAATTGAAAACCCAAAAAGGGTAGTGTGAGTCGAAAGAAGGATCTAAGTTGAAAACCTGAAAAGACGGCTTATATGCAAAAGAATACCAATTTCCATGTACAAGGGCAATGTCCAATGCAACAAAATCGAAAGGATTAAAGGCATCAATGGAATAAGTTTTTAAGAGAAAAAAATTTGGAATGTTGTTCATGATTGTCTGAATATTCATTGTATAAATAAAATTCCTTTATTTAAAAAAAAAGACAAAGAAAAACAAAAAAAAATACACGTATCTCGAAAATAAGAGTTTAAGGTGAAAAATGAATAAGGCTTTAGTTAGAATTCTAAGTAAAAAAAAAAGATAGAATTCAAGAAAAAAGAATGTTAAAGTTGAAGTTAAATGTTTCTAAAAAAAAAAAAGGAAAGATCAAAGAAAGAAAGATATGTACCTTGGAGATAAGAGTTTGAGGTGAAAGTGAATAAAGCTTCAGTTAGAATACCAAGTAAAAAAAAAAGATAAGATTCAAGAAAATAGCTAGAATGCTAAAGTTGAAGTTAAATATTTCTTAAAAAAAAATAAAGAAAGAAATACATACATCTCGAAAATGATAATCCGAGATAAAAAGTGAATAAAGCTTTAGTTAGAATCCCAAGTAAAAAAAAAGATATAAAATTTAAGAAAAAAGAATGCTAAAGTTGAAGTCAAATATTTTCAAAAAAAAAAACAAAGAAAGAGAGAGCAAAAAAAAAAAAACACATGGCTTTACTCTAGAGAATGATCCATAAGATCTTTGACCTAATTACTATGAATGATAAATTTTGAGCCTATTTAGCTATTCTTTCAAAACCTTGAATCTTGACATACATTACATACCTTAAAAATTTTATTTTAATCAAATGAAGACACTTGAATTGAAAAGTTATGTCTTTGAAAATTTATATATACCTATTATTGGACAAAATTTTATCAAATTTTTTATTGTTAAAAAATATAACTTTAAGGTGAAAACTAAAAAAAAACAATTTAGAGCTATAATCACTCTTAAGACCTTAAAAAAATTTTAGAGTTTCAAGATTTTATCCATAATAAAAAGTTAGGATGCAAAATTTTTTGAAAGATCAATACTCATTAAAGACTTTGCATTTCATCAAAACGTGAAAATAAAAAACCAACCTTTTTTTCTTCTCAAATTTTTTTCGAAAAATAATGATTAGTTTTTATACTCATTGAAATATCATATTTTCAATAAAAGCAAAGTGTTTTAAAAAAATTATCTCTTTTGTAAATTCAAAAAAAAATTCTTACAACTTTTATTGAATGTTCCTTGAAATATATCTACCAATAAAAAAATTAAATTGTCAATCACCCCATCCACAAACATTCAAATAATAATTATCAAACTTTCCTTAAATATGCTTATCAATTAAAAAATTAAATTAACAATCACTCAATCTATAAGTATTTCAAATAATAATCATCAATTTATAAGAAATTAAAAAATTATGTGTTTTTAATCTTTCTCATTGATTACGAAAATATTTTATGTGAGATAATTTTGTTATTACCGTATGTCCCTTTGTTCCCAAAACCCCTGCACAAGCAATCCACCCCCTCCTCAACACCATTCTGGCCCCAGCTTTCAACCAAGGAGAACCTTTCAACCAAAATCCCGGAGCCCTTACCTTGAAAACCAAGCACCATCCCAACCCCCGCCTCGCACCAAGTCCCTGGCAGAAACCTCGACCTTGCCTACACCCTTGCAAGTCACCCCTACTATACAAGACTAGTATCTTCCTCATCTAGCAGAGCCTTGGCCCTTACTAGCCTGTATGCACAGCCTATGGTCTCCCCTCCTACAAGCCCCGTGCCACACCAGATAGCCTAAAGACAAGGCACCTCTTTTCCATCCCAGTAAGCATCATTCCCCACCAGGCCCTGTTTTCTTTAAACC
Organism: Durio zibethinus; assembly: GCF_047325235.1. Lineage (NCBI taxonomy): Eukaryota > Viridiplantae > Streptophyta > Magnoliopsida > Malvales > Malvaceae > Durio > Durio zibethinus. The sequence goes on from NC_143171.1 coordinate 15,640,443, forward strand.
ACCATTTCGACCTTGTCTTAGCCCTGGCCTATGCCCTGGTGCACACCTACACTGGCCAAACACCCCAATCGCGGCTAGAAACCAAACCCCACAGAACCCGTACCAAAACCTCCATTTCCATAACCTACCCTAGAAACCTCCACTTTTGGAACCCTTCCAACAAAAATTCCCAAAAAAAAAAATCCTAATCTGCCAAATCCAAACACCATAACCAAAATAAAAAAAATCAACCACAATCCCTTAGGTGAGGGAACCCAGTGCCAAACACCCTATGACAAAAAAATCAATCATCAATTTCTGAAAAACATAAAAGAAAAGGGAGAAAAGGGAAACGACAGTTAGAGAAAGCTAAGCCATCAATGCCACTGGAAGAGTAGAGCCACACGTAGCGATGACAACGGCATCTAGAACCGGTGGCTGAAGAAGTTTCTTGGTTGGTGTCGCCATAGCAGAAAGAGAAAGGGAAAAAGAAAAAATAAAAGAGCAAAAGGAATGGTGCACCATTATTTGTTACAGAAGCGATGGTAACTGGAAGAGTGGCCTGTAGTAGCAAGTGGTAGGTGGCAGGCAGCCTACAGTGATGAAACGTCGAAATCTGGGTTTGGGTTTCCATTAAGTGGCCGCTTGTTTTTTTGTTTTAAGAAAGAAGTGGAAATGAATTAAAAAAAAAAAAAAGTGACTTTGTAGTGCTATAAAAAAAAGAAAAAGGACTAGTAAACCCGACTCGTGCCCAAGATCCGACTACGAACCAACCAACCCGATCTAGCTATTAATCTAGACTGGTCCATACTTTGACCCGCCTGCTTGAAGGTAGCTGACTCAACTTGCTCAATCTTAGCCCAAATCAATAACCCAGTCCAGCATCTAGCCCAAATCTGTAGTCCAGTCTAGTGTATGCCTAGTCCATTTTGGGCCATAGATCTGGTACATTTCTTGATCTTTATTTTGTATATGGATTTAATATTGTTGACGCATGTCAAAAAATATATATTTATATTTTTTTTTTCAAAAAGGTCACAAATTTTATGACATAAAAATTACAAGGATAAACATTTTTAAATGAATTTACTTTTATAAAATAATAAAAATAAAAATTAATTTTCGATAATAGGACTCTTAGAAGTCTAAACAGTGATTCTCTAAAATTTTTTTAGTGAGAAAAGTCTTATAAAAATTGTCAAAGTATTAAATATTTATAAGTTTCTTTTCAATATAAAAAAATTTCTATTTTATAATTATTTTCTTTAATTTGAACATTTTTCTTAATAAATTAGAGTAAGTTTTTAGGAAATAAATGTATTTGTGGATAATTATATTATTACATGACTTTTAAATAATTTTTATAAAAATAAACAAAAAATTTTTGAGGATGAAATCTTAGAAAAATTCGAGTAATGATTATTTAAGAATCTATAAGTAAGAAAGTCTATCTAAAATGCTGCCAATGTATTGAAGCATTTAGATTAAGTTTCGATAAAGATTTTTCATTTTTTTATAAATGGTATAGAAATAAGTTTTAGAAAATACTATTTGTTTTAAAATATAGATATTATATTTTATGTTTTTTAAATATAAATAATAAAAATAAATATGAACCATCGATGATAGGATTTTTTAGAATTCAAAATAACGATTCTTGAAGATTCCTTAGGTGGGATGGTTCTTTTTAATATTGCTAGAGTATTGAAATATTTTTAGAAAATTTTTAATATGTAAGGTTCTTTTTTTTTAAGCATATTAAAAAAATATATGTTTTTCAAGAAAATTAAGGAAATTAAATTTTAAATACCAAAATTAAGACCCGTTTTAATCAAAATAAAAAAATAACACATGATTAATTGGTATTGTTTTAAATGGATGTTGTATAGATACTAATTCTTCCCCACGCATAACTATCTCTCAAACCCAAACCATTTTTGTAAACCCAAAAATTATCTTTTTGATAAAGTTTTAATTAATTTTAAAATTTTATTAAGAAGATAAGTTTTAATAAGTGACCAATCATACCTAGCTAAAAAAGATTGGTGGCAACTCCATTTTATTTTCAAATTCGTCTAACGGCTTCTAACTCATTATAACATAATATAAAAGCTTGATTAGACTCACAAGCTATTCGAGTCGGGTATTAATATGTTCAAACTTGACTCATTTAATTAGTCAAGTTATTCGAGCTCAAGCTTGGCTCGATAATTATTGAATCGAATTTGAGTAGCTTACAAGTACTAATGTATCATTTACACCACTAGGATCGACCCTTAAAACTTTTATAGTTTTACATATTTTTTTAACTTTTGGTTTTAATAAATCTAAGATATGAGACTAAAATAAAAAAAAAATAGTTTAATCTCATCCCTTAAATTTATTGAAATCAATGATGAGAAAAATGAATAAAACATTTTTTGTTTTAAAATAAATAATATGCGTGCTCATTAAATTAAGACAAATTCTATTTTGATCCCTAAACTTTAAAAAGTTCTAACTAAATGCTCACTTGCCTAAACATGTATCAATAAAGTCCCTTTACCTGTTGAATCATCTAAATTGATAGAAAATCCAGTGTAGCATGACACATACCCTTATAAAGTTGTACTACATGTAAGGTTAATATTCTATCCTTGATTTTAAGTAAAAACATTATTGGCCTAAGGAAGAATCAAACAATTGGAGAGACAAACAACAAGCAATCAAAGACAAAAGCAATCAAACACATATCTAGCAATACATAGGGGAAACAATTTGGCAATAGATGAAGCAATTCAGTAGCAAATTCAATTAGCTCTAAACAAAAAATCCATCAAACTCATACCTAGAAACCCACCATAAATCACCAATCAAAAAACCACCATCGAGTCAATCCACAGTCTCCAATTTAGCAAAACCTACAATACTAATAAGCAAACCCAAAATCATTCATACTCATAACCTACAAGGAACTAAACCTAATAATTGACCATCAGCTAAACCAATTTGTAGAAAATCAAGAGTTTTACCCTAAAAAATAGAACCCATTAAGATTAAACAAAAGTTGAATGTAGAAAAAGAGGCATCGCAAAAGAAGGGTCTGGTAGTAAAATTTTTTAGAATTTGATAGTTTTATTTGGGTTTTCCAAATAAAAAAAAAAGGCTAAATTCACTAAGATTTGGGATGTAGTTGGTTCTCGGTTGGTGAAAAAAAGATGGGATTCGAAAGAAGTTTTTGACATAAGCACAAAGACCAACGAAGGTCACTAACGAGATTGACTATCGATAACAGAAGTGATAGATGACTTCATAAAGGTAGGCACTGGCTTTTGGGTTAGTACTATTGATATTGATTAGTTTGAAGAAAAAAGAATTTAAAAAGAGGTTGGATAGGAAAAGGAAGCTTAGAATGAAAACCAAAAGCAACTGGCTTTGAAATTTTTTACTCTATACAAATGGTGCTATTTGGGACTGAAAAAAAAGGGTCACACCCATTCAACCTGCATGAAAGGCCCACAATATATCTATCCTTGATTGTAAGGTTATGGATCATGCCACCTTGGATTTTCTATCAATTTTAAATGTTACAATAGGCATAGGAACTACATTGATACACATTTAGGCAATGAGGACTCAATTAGAACTTTTTTAAGTTTAGGGACCACACGTATTATTTACTCTTTGTTTTATATTGTATAAGTTTATCCCTCCTCATATACATGAAATGATCAATTTAAGCTATTGTAAACTTAAAAAGTTTTACATCTTTTTCAACCATTAATTTCAATAGATCTAAGAGATGTAATTATTAAACTATTTATCACTTTTGACTTGTCTCTTTCATCTCTTATATTTATTGAAAGAAGGCTTGCTAAACAAATAAAAAGAGCATTTAAAAAACAAAAAAGAGACGAAGTGAAAAAGAAACTGTGAAGTGTATATCTTTAAACCTACATTCTAAGTTTTAGATCATTTAGTAAATTCTTATTTGTAATGGTCAAAATAAAGGCAAAAGGTAAGAATATTGAATATATAAAAGAGAATAAATATAATTAATTTAAGCTAAATATTTTTTTTAAATATGAAAATATATCAAATCATATTCAAAAGTGAAACTTTTCTTAAAAAATAGGCTTTTTAAAAAGAATAATTGTTCCACCATTAAAAAACTTTATATAAAAAAAAAAAACACAAAAATACGAAATCTAAGAGTAACTAAGTCATTTTTAGAATTTTTACAACTACACAAAGTAACAAATTTGCATATAACAACACAAAAGAAAAAAAAATTCTAAGTAGTTGCACTCCTAGGAAAAATTATGAATAGTAGGTATGCAAAAACAAAATTTTGCCCTAATGCATTATAAAATTCCAAAACACCATGTTTATATATATGAGAGGTTGAAAATAATTATAGAAAATAATTCAAAATTTTTTAATGGTTAATTGACTAAAGATTTTATTATTAATAAGAATAAAATTAAAGTAATATCAATATCAAATTTAGAGTAATTTATGTTTAGAAATGATCAATTAAGTGACAGTAAAACTTTTTCCTAATATTATTTTTTAAATAAATGATAGTTAATCACATTTGTATTGTACTTTTTTCCAAAAATACTACTAATAAGATTTGAGCATGATTTAAGGTAGAGAATTAATAATAAAATAGATTTTGATTTGAAATTAAATTAAATGAAATTGAAATTTTAATTGAAATAAAATAAAATAAAATATATTAATTAGAGAATATGTGGCCCTTATCCAAAACATTTCACATGTAAAAAAATTTAGATTGTCCACATTGGACAATTACCTTTTTTTTCTTTAAGGTTTTGACTTTTATATATTTATATAAGATTTATGCTTAATAATTAGAATAATCAAGTGTAATATGTATTTAATGTGCTTGGAAGAAATGAAAATAGAAATTTTGAAATTAGTTTAATAATGATAATAAAATTAATTTGATTTGATATACTAAAATTAATTTTAATTGATTTGATCATCTATTAATTATTTTAAAATAAATATATTAAACATATATACATATATAGCTTACAAAGTGAAGCCAATAGGTTATATTTTAAAAAATTGGAAAGTGTATTTTTTTTAAAAAATATAATTCAAGAGTTAAATCTTTATAATTGAAAAAAAAATAAAATTATTTTATTATTAATAATGGCAATCAAAGTTTTAATATCTTTCATATGCATTTAATGAGTGTGATTTAAGGTAAACAATAAAAAATAAATGTAATTAATTTAGTTTTTAAAATTATTTTTAAATTAAAAATGTATCAAATAAAATAAAATATATTTATTAGAGGACACATGTCATTTTTTAAAACTGTTCACTTATCAATAATATAAACCATCTATATTGGACATTTTCTTTTCTTGTCAAAGACTTTGGCTTTTATATATTTATATATAAGATATATAAAAGCCAAAGCTTTCACATATCAAATTACCTTAAATAAATATTTTAACTAAATTAATTACATTTATTCATTTATAAATAACCAATTAACATATTAAATTACCTTCAATAAGTTACTATTCAAAGTTCTTTAAATCACCCTTAATTGAATTTAATTTTTAATTAGATTAATTAGACAATTCAGTCTCTTTTCTTTAACCTTTTTCTACAAAGAAAGAGTTTATTTTTCAAGTTCAATTATAAATAAAGGCATTTTCTAATTTACACCACCATTTTTAGTACATAAAAATTATATATATCTAGCTATTACATCGTAAATGTGAGCATTTATTTAGTTGAAAAGTTAGAAAAAATTGTGAGGTCAAATATCTTTCTTTAAAATCCAATATAAATATAATTAAAATAATGAAATTTAAAATTTGAAAATTCAATTTTCACCTACAATCATTGAGATATGTAGGCCCTTTTACAAAAATAGGTTTTTTTTAAGGGTTTAATAAAAATAGTTTATCCTACATATTAATATCATTATGCGAAGACAATAAACATGATGGTTAACCTTGCGGCTTACCCTTTATTTTCTATTTTGATTGCACTTTTTTTCAAATACGATTTAAAATTTTGTTTTCATTTATATTTATAAGATGATTGAATTTTATTTGATATTAGAGCAATTGAAATTTAGAAATTGTTAATCACATGCAAGCTAATTAGTATATGCCATCTATATTTGTTTGGACATTCTCTTATGTACCATATCCTACTTTCTTCATGGCGGTGATCTTTCATTATGGCATTTAAGACTAGAGATGTTCTTGGCAACAATTTATTACTAACCAGAAGTGCTTGTAAAACTTTGTATTCAATATTAATCACATAGCATACATATACATTTGCATATAAAAATTATAAATTACTTCATTAAAATATTAACTAAAAATTAAATGTAAAGATTAAATAAAGCAAGCCATTTTATATTGTGAATGAAATAAAAATTAAAAATAAAGATAAAATAAAGCAAGCTATTTTATATTATGTATAAAATATTTATGTTAATTTCCAAGACATATCAACATATTTGTATATTATACTAATATTGTTATGAAGACTAAAAGCAAATTAGTTTTTTTTTTTTTTTGGCTAAAAAGCGAATTTTAATATTAAAAAACAATAAAAGAAACCACACTTTCAAACAAAGAGGAAGAAAACAATGGAAGCAAAAAGAAACAAATCAATGGAACAAATAAAAAAATGAAAAAAGAGAAACAGAATATTATAGAACTATAACACAAACGTCCAATACTATTATTTCCAATGGATAAAAATATATTCCTATTTATAATGTTAAAGTTGGTGTGAAAAATTAAAAATAAAATTTAATTGAGAGTGATTTAAGATAAATAACAATTAACTTTGATTACAAATTAAATTGACTTTATTTGTATAAGGTAAGAGCAATGAATATTTAAAAGAAAATAAATACAATAATCTCAATGAAATAAATTTCCTTTTTTTGCATTAAAAATGAATCAAATCAAATAAGTATATTGATTTTTTAAAATTAAAAATGTGTCTAATCAAATAAAATAAAATGCATTTATTAGATGACACATGTATTATTCATATTGTACACGTGTCAAAAAAATAGAAATCAACATAGAATATTTTTCATTTTTGTCAAAAGTTTTGACTTTTATATATTTATATAAGATATAAAAATAAGGTTAATGAAACTAAGAGAAATAAATTGTTTTAAACTTATTTAATTCATGTATAATATTAGCATCAATCATCATAAAAAAGTAAAACATTAATCTCATCGTAATTTATGAAACATGGTTACATGAAAATCAAAATAGTCCGAAACCCCTTGCAGTTGGTGCTCAAAATGAAAATCTGAGATGGATAGAATTCATTACAATTGGATGTGGAGTGATCCGAACGTAAAATGAATTCAAATCAATAAAGTCGACTGAAGCCTAAAATAATCCTAACATAAGAAGATTTGAGCTCGGTGTGACCCGAATATGAAGTTAATCTCTCCTTACCTTTACCCATTTGCTTTGGGTATTGTTCTTCTCATTTTTTAAGTGTTCACTAATTCGTTTAAATTTTTTTAAAAATTTTAATTTGTTTGATTTAGAAAATAAATATATGAAATTATATAGTAGATAAATAAACATGTAGATAATAAAATGTGCAGTTTTTGAACAGATAAATGACTTAAATATAAAAAATAGAATAAATTTATAACTAAATAAATAAATATATGAGTAAATAGCAATAACACAATTAAATGACTAACTATATATTTAGTTATGTAATCAAATAAAATTGTAAGTAAGAAATAAAAAAATATGTTCATAATTCATTACTTAAATACATAAATATCTAAGTAATTAAGAAAATAATAATATGTAATATATCCGAAAATACTTACTCTTTTACCTATAAATGTGTTTAAATATTACATTACTAAATATACTTATTACCATGTTTTGATGTACAAAAAATTTGTGATTACCTTCATAATTTTCTAGCATTTTTAAATGTCAAATATATTGTAACATTATAAAACATACTCAATTTTAACTTTATTAACAGTGATTTCTCTTTTAATTGCACCAACTTTCTTGTCTTTGCAAAATTATACTGATTAAACCACACTATATATTTATTTCAATCTCACACACAACTAGGCACGCATTTACATATCAACAATCTCACCACATACACACCCTTTGTTGCAACTTATTCATTGCTTCAACTAAGTCGTAAAACTAAGGGCTTTAGACATTGCATGCAATAATCATATTTAAATGTGAAATTTCTTGCTTTTGAGTAAATGTTGGTAACAATCCTTTTTCTCTGTTTTTTTTTTTTTGTCTACAATTGGAAGTTCATCATCAGATATTCAACCATATGATCATAGGTATTCCTTCAATCTCATAAAACTCATTTCACACCCCAAAAATGTTTAAAAACTTAAAATTTTCAAATTGAATTAGTGTACTCATTGATAACTATATATCAAGTCTTGGAGATAAAATATTTATATATTTTTGTTAGATGTGAAAAGGTATCTTTCACAAGAAAAAGTTGAGCAATCCTACCAGGGGAATTAGATGTAAAATAACTAGAAGCGGGCGTGGTATGCCAAAACAGCCCCTTTAATTGGCCGTAGCATTTGCTTTAATTATGCAATAACTTGAAGCATGGCATGACACCACGGCATATGGGCTTCCTTTTGAAAGTCTTTCTCTAATTTATCACATGAAGATCATTATAGAGTAGATCTAATTCATACATCAAACCTAATTCGATCAACCCATTACGTGGAGCCACGACTTATTTATTACAAACTTGAGGCAATCAACATGAAACAAAGTTAATCCATGGATTCATTTAAATTTAAAATTAGGGACCGCTGCTGCATTATAGAATATCTTGTTAATTTATCCTTAAATTGTTAAACAGAAGTTAAAGAGAATTCTCGAGGCCTAAACCTAGTATGATGGTGCCCCCATTAAGGTTGAGAAATGATACATTAGCATTTGGAGAAGAATAATTTCTTCATATGTGTATCTATTGATTATCTATAAGGTTATAACGACTAGGAAAAGTACGAAACATATATATCTTCATTTGCAACTGCTTTGTCTTTAGATAATCGTTAAAACAATTGACAACAGGTCCGACACCTAGCTATCTAGTAGATTTTGCATAGGATTTCCATTAGATTTTCTGCTTAACTACCGTTTTTGGTAAAGTGAAAAACTGACCCCAGCATTTTCATTATATAATAAATTCCTCGACGACGCTTGTCTAAAGCCTACATTCATACAAATGGAAGCTAGCTAGGATAGAACTTGTATACATTAACCCAAAACAGATAAACAACAGACAGAGAAAGAGAATCATGGAAGAAAAACCATCTTTAGCACAAAGACATTATTTGTTTCTATATAATAATTATAATTTGGCAATGTCCAAACATCTTTAAAAAGTTTAGGATATGATTGATGGATACCTCAAACTTGGAATGCAACAAAAGGTTAATTGGATATCATATTTATATAAGATATTGAACCAAAGAATGAGCAGATACTATTAGGATATAGTTGTTTTTTTCACGATCATGTGGACTGATAATCATCCAAACATAGCTATGTGAGCAGCATTTGGCGAAAATTAATGAGAAAAATTATGTCAATAAAACAAAGAAGCAAAGACAATCGGACTTTGGCATTTGTGGCGAAGACAATCAGGCATTTGGCATATGTATTGAGGTGTTCTTTTCTTTTGTTTTTCTTAATTTTAATGTCCTGTAACTTTCAGTTTAATTGGTAATCTCCTTAAATTATGATTCAGAAAGAACACTAGCACTAGCTAGGCGTAATTATCAAATCAAAGCTATAAAAAACAAGAGATGACTAAGAAAATCCGATATCAAAAGAGCGTGAACGTTAAAGGTAATGGAAGGCGGCACATAAAACACAGATATCAGCCCTCTTTGTCGGCCTACATGTTCTCTCCACTAACCTTAACCCAACGTGCTTTCAAACTTGTGTTTATCGAACTGACCTTATAAATTGAAATTTTTGACGCCATGCATTCATGCAAGCTACAATATAATTAATCCATTAATCTTCCAATTTCCTTCCTCTGCTACTACATATGGCCAAATATTCGAGTGGTGCCTCAGTTTTCACGGTATTTCTTATCCTGTCCTTGATGCTTTCCATGTCCATGAGTTCCCAGGCACGTATTCTCCAGAGAGGGAGGGCCATGGAAAGGAATAGCGAGAGCCAGCTTCTTTTACAGGAGTTAGGTTTTGATCTCCTCAAAGTCAAACATTATCGAAAGATGTCAACACGTGGACCAGGTTCTGATAGAGTATCGCCAGGTGGACCAGATCCCCACCACCATTTCTGACTACTGCTGCCCTCTACTTGTATGTTTAAAAAACTAATTATTGGTCTTGCACCTTCGAACTTTGTTTTGCCTTTGGAGAACAAAACTAAGATCAGGTTTATTTGCAACTTGTTACGTCTATTTACTCGGCTAATATGATTAATCTATTGGGCACACACATAGCGCACGCCCAGTTACCACGTCATCTCTCTTCATGAACTCTGGCGCCCCTTGATTGTGTTTCTGACTGCAGGTTTAGGCCATTTCACCATCAATCTCTCACCAACTTCTTTGAGATAAGACGCCCAGAAAAACCGTCAACGCAACTCAATAAAAACTTTTTCTCATCAATATGCTTGTAGCCTTTACTATAGAGATTAATGTTAATCCACAAACAATTTCTAACTACAAAAAGTGCTGGAGAGGAACAGCAAACATATTTTGTTTGCATTTGAACTTTTGAACTCGACTTTCATTAATGTACTATCGAAGTTTCATTGATATAATAATAATAATTATTGTTAATTACATATTCTTTTGGCAATTAAACCCAGCATCATTTTTTTCAGCAATATTATTTTTCTAGTGTTATTATTTATTGTAGTTACAATTTAACATTCTATTAGCAGTTATCTTAATGATTAATTTTTAAGGTTTTAGAGTTCTGCTATAAATATGTTTTTTTGTATAGGTTTTGAGAAAGGTGAGTAAGACTATATATGAGAATGAGGTCCAAAGAAATTGAGTGAGACTTTGTGTGACTGTGCGTCAGGCTTTGAATGTGGCTCGAAGATTGTCTGTGGAACCCAACTGGATTAAATAAAAATTGTGTAATTTATGAGGGCTTTTGTTCAATTAAATTGTGAATTGAGTTTATCGGTTGATAACTACTCAGATAGATAAAATTATTTTTGTGTGGTGTTTTCATTGCGTAGTCAGAAAGAATCATTCTAAATTTTGTGATTCTAATTTGGTTATTCGAGCGAGATTCTACTCCTGTCGTGAAGACAAATAATTAGGACAAGTTTCGAAGGAAAAAGTTTATCTGTCCTTTGGACAAATTCAACGGCAACCACGGTTTGGCATCTAATACCAGCCCATTAGTCGACCATAGCAACCCCTCAAGGCAGCCCCTAATGCCCCTAAATCATGTTTTGCGGTCACAAAGTTTTAAAACTACAATTCAAATAGAAACAGCCCATGTTTCTTGTTTATCAAGAATGCAGATTTTTCAAACCTTGTATAACAAGTTTTTCAAATTAGCAACTTTAATTATCAAGTTAGAAATCACAAACACCTTGATGATCAAGTTAACTAAACCTATAGTCTTGATTATTATGTTATCTCAACTCCTAAATCAAATTAGGTCTACCCTAAACATTAATTACCAAGTTGCAAAATTTGGATCTTGGTGATCAAGAAACCAAATTGGCAGCCATGAAATCCAAGTTTAATGATCTGCAACAGCTTGATTTACAAACCAATAAACTCCTAAATCATTTAGGAAGAGGGGTTAATAGCCAAAACTTTGTGGCTTTGGGCTACTAACCCTAATCCAATTAGAGTAAATTGACAGCCACTAAGAAAAACAAACACTGGACATGTTGACTCATCTCCAAACAATTTTGCGGATATGCGTCCATCCCTTTGGTGAGTGGAATAGGTTTAGGTCTATTTGGGTTGTACACGCTAGAAATGTGGCTAAGCCATTCTTTTTTAGGGCTGTCAATGCTTGTCGAAAACTTGAATTGAGTCATTCAATGATGTTTGTGATTGGGAATAAGCTTGTCACTGTCCTTAATCTCTAAAGGTTTGGCTAGGCTCTTGGTTATGGGACTAAGAAGTAATGGTGTTGTAGTATTTAACTTTGATACTTGTGCTTATACTTTGATTAAGGCAACGAGTGAAGGAAAGGCATATTATGGTAAAGTTTTAGTAGTTACTGATCTCGAAGGTCTTCAAGAGAGTATTACCACTTTCGTGCGAGCTGTTTACGTGTTTGCTAATGATTTGACAAAGCCAACCACTGCAACACCTTTTGCTCACTTGGATGCCACCATTGTGTTGCTAAGGTAGATATTTGAGGAGGATTTCGTAGGGAAAGTTTGATAGCCAGCTTCATCTCCTATGGCTTTTTATGGACTTGGTTAAATTGTAACTGCAACTATAAAGACTGCTCAAGTTAGTAGGGTGGTTGTCATCCTTGCATCTTCAGAAATTTTTTCGTTAAGGCAAAGTTTAACACTGTTTTGGCAATAGCATCAGGGATGGTGCTGGAAATATATAAAGATAATAGATACAAACGGGAGTCAAGGAAACAAAAGCTTAAATTTGGGGATATTCTTGATCTTAGAAATGGATCAGATTTGTAGAAGGAGCTCAAGCATGCTGAAGATGTTTTTATGCATCACAACTGGAAAAGAGCTGGTAAATCCACTGCCCAATGTACTTACCCTTACGGCACTAGCAGCAGAGGCATCAGTGATTGCTTCTCGTACAGTGAGGTTTTATCCACTTGCATCTTGGTTGTAGAACAGTGCAAAGTGTTGGAGATGGGATCTTGTTTTGGAGTTGCTGCAACATATTCTAGTCCCCCTCATTTCAGCCATGTGTGCTAAACATGTTTGGAAGTATAGCTACAACCAAACATGATGGATGCTCCCATATAGAGATAGATTTTCATGGTATTAGCTAAAGGCCACAAGTTCTACCTATTACTAACCATTATGATTTCATGATGGCTTCACCAAATGAAAGGAGAAGTGTTTTTGCAAATCCATGAAAGGGCATATTAAAGGATTTCAGAAGCCAATATGGCGGTTATTGGCTTTCTCTTTCCAATGCAAGCAAAAGAAAAGGAAATCCGGAGAGAATTCTTTGATGGTTGGGTTAAATGTTTGCTAGCTGTTTTGTGTTGCTTGTGAGAATCCAAATTCTTTTCCACGGGTGCTCTTTTACCCTAATAAACTTGTCATATTAAGAAAATATGCGAATAAATATCCACTACATTTTATTCATATTAAAAAAATCTAATTTAGATTTTATATATAATAATATTAAGTAAACATATTTTACATTTTATTTTAATTTTGTTATGAGTAGCAACAAGGACTTAAAAACTTGACCTTTGTTAAAATTTTAGAATTTTGAAAATATTATTTCAACATCCACTAAATTTTTTATTTTAAAAACATAATTTTTGTTAAAATTGTAAAATTTTAAAAATAAGTTTCAACACCCATTACATTTTTATCTTAAAAATATGGTCTTTTTCAACATCTGTTACCTTTTTTTTTTAAAATATGATTTTTGTTAACATTCGAGAATTGCGAAAATATAGTTTCAATATCCACTACATTTTTATATTTAAAATGTGGTTTTTCTTAAAATATTTGAATTTCAAAAATAAATGTTCAACAACCACTATGCTTTTTATTTTAAAAACACAGTATTTGTCAAGTTTTCAAATTTTCAAAATTAAAGTTTCAATTTTTACTTTGTTTTTTATCTTAAAAACATAATCTTTGCTAAAATTTCATAATTTTGAAAATACAATTCTAGCATCTACTAGGTTTTAATCTTAAAAAGTGGTCTTTTTTAACATTTACTATGTTTTTATCTAAAAAATATGATATTTGTTAAGATTCCAAAATTTTGCAAATATAGTTTCAACATCCACTATATTTTTTATCTTAGAAATGTGGTCTTTATTAAAATTTCAAAATTTTGAAAATAAAATTTCAATATCCACTGTAGTCTTTATCTTAAAAACATAATCTTTGTTAAAATTTTATACTTTTAAAAATATAGTTTCAATATCCACCATGTCTTTTTAACTAAAAAAAACATAGTTTTTATTAAATTTAAAAAATTTCAAAAATAAAGTTTCAATATCCACTATCTTTTTATATTAAAAACATGATCTTTGTTAAAATTTAAGAATTTTGAAAATATAATTTCAACATCTACTACGATTTTTATCCTAAAATAGCAATACTTGTTGAAATTGCAAATAACAAAAATCACATTTACTTTGTAATTTTAAGAGACTAAAAAGGATAATATAGTCTAAAGATGCAATTAAGTGAGGATAAATGAGACAAAATTTTTACTTTTCCTCCGAAATCTAAAAAGCCTCAAGGAAAAAAGAATTGTTGATTTTCCCTACATTTTCCCATTTTGACACTATTGAAAATTTTAGAAAATATCAAGAATCACATTTCGTGAACCAAATTAGGAAATCAAATTATAAAAAGTAAGATTCTGATAAGAATCTTACTTTGTCCATAACCAAATGCCCTTTAAAGGTTTTTGGTTTATTGTACTCTTAGCCTTCGATAGGCTATTTGTAAGACTTAAGATATAGTGGATTGTACTTGGCTAAGATATCTAAAGGACAGGACATAGGTAATTTGGAAAAAGACCGAACCTTTATAAATTCTTATGTTTGATTTCTCTATCCTTACCATTTTATTTTTCATTGTTGTTTATATTTGTTTCAAGTTCATTAATTATTTATTTCATTAAATTTTCTTTGAATATTTTATTGATTTTAACTTTTCATTCAATTTGATTAATATTCAATTTCGAGAAATATTTGGAGACAAATCCAATTCATCTCCTCTTGAAATTGTTATCTACACTTGAGCTAATAGTATCCTAATATTGAACTCTTTCGTATAGCAACTTTGTCTATACTAAGACATAACTCCAAGGCATCTTGTGAGAATGTGTTTGGTTATTGAAGGGAATTAAGTATCACTATAAGAATTAAAACAGTAGAATTTTTGAAAAACATTAATTCCCTAAAGCTAGGATCAATCAATAAGGTTATACAAACAACATATATATACAAACATGAATAGTTTTGGTTAAAAATGTTACCTTGAATGTCAAAAATCCCTTGGTTCAATTTGGTGATATTTTGATCTTTCAAATAGATTCTATTCTAAGCCAAGAAGCTGCCTAAGTGTTTAACCTCTAATGGTGATTCACATGAACTTTTGTGAAAGAACCTTTTTCTAAGGTTTGGCAAAACTCAAAGTCACACTATAGCTAGTAAGTATTTGCAAGACCTTTTGTATTTTCTTGAGTGATCTCTAGATGCTTGGTTGGTTACTCTTACAAGAGGGGATAGCTTGATGTTCTTTTTATAAAGGAAGCATTCAGCCACATTAGGTTTAATGCTTGGAATACAAATTTTCACAATTAACCCTATGCTAGTCGAATGTACCAAACAAAGAAAACTCTTTCTCTTGTTTTTTATTTTTTTCTATTTTTGATCATACCAAAATCAAATTAAGTCTAACTTAATTTGTCCCAATTTTAATCTTTCACAATTGTCCCATTGTTGTGACCCTTTAGGTTCTTTAACATGTTAGTATTGGCTATGGATGAAACAAACCTTTTGTCTTCATCACCAATTCTCTAATTAGCCAATCTTATGTTTATAGATCATGATCAATGCTAGCTTCATTTTCATGATCCGTAATTGCTAAAGAAAAGTCAATATGGCTTAACAACCTATCCATGAATGGTCTTTATATATAATTAATATCCTTTCATCACATAGTATCTAGGTTTGAACATTGAGTATGGTTTAATATCTACTTAATCTTGTTCAACCATGTTAAGTCTTGTCCTTGACATTAACTCTCAAATAAGTTTTAGAACAATTCTAAAATCTTATTTCACTTTGGCCAAAGATTTTTCAAGTTAATTCATTCAAGACTAGTTGAGATACTATCTTAATCACATAAGGTGATAAAATCCCCTTTATGCATCTTCATATGCTTCATGTTATACCCAACAATACCTGACTAAAATATTCTTGGTTAGAACCATAAGTAAAGTCAAAGTATAACATTCATCATATAAGATCATAAGCAATCTCAAGTCAAAAGATCACTTATACAACTATCACATAAGAATGTAGCTATAGATACCGTTTGAACTATTATATAGCATTCTTATATCGGGTCATATTTTGTGAACTTGTTCTTATAACAAGCACTCACATGTTAGCTCAAGTTTACCCAAACTTCAACTTATGAGATCAGTTTCTTGCTTCATAAGCAAGAGCATAACCATGTGTTAATCTCAACAGTTTTTGTCAATGTCCTCTTATTGATAAAGCATTGCATAGGAATAATTTTAGAACATATAGCTTTTATACAATGATGATCTCATAATTACAATTTCATTGTAATTCCTTGCCAAGCTTTATTTATATTTTGATAACTTTATCATATAAGTATCAACATTGAAACATATACATACAAGCTCAATGATAAAAAAAATTAAGACTTTTATAAGATATCAAATATCAAAATACTACAAATATAATAATATCTTAGCCAAACTATGATTCAACTTGAAGGGTAAATACTAACAGTTATATGCTTGATTAATCTTTATTATCAATCATAAGACTTATTCATATCACAATGAGACCTAGATTCCACTTTACATGGCATTTATTATTACTTTAACGAATATAAGAATCCTTTATTAGCTCAGTAAGCTAATGATTCAAATATCTCTCATTTTGTAACCTTAAATAAAATGTTTGTATTTGACTTAGGTTATAAAATATACTGTCATCTCAAGTTTGGAACACTTCCAAATGATGCTCTTTACACATCATGTCTTTATGTCATTTGCTATTTCAGATTCCATGTTAAACACCATTAACAACTAGTCTAATTATTAGTTGATAAATCCAATAGAATTTAACTTAAGTATTGATTCATGATTTTATCATTGATGTATCTCATATACAATGTTATGAATAACTTATTACTCCTACTAACCTTTATGTATGCACAAATGATTACTCATCTTTTTGACATATTCAAATCATTTGAACATCTTTATCATAACTGGATATCATATTCCAATGCCTAATATTGTTTTATTTAGTAGATTCAACTCATATAAGTAATGCGTCACTATACATCCTACTAAATCATTGAATCTTTGTGTCTTCATGCATCAAATGCATCAAAGATGAATTTTCAAATTTACATATGACCTTTAACATTTAAAGTGTCATTAAGCTCCCACTATTTCTATCATGTATTGAAAGTCTTCCAAAAGTAAACCCTTTTACTTTCTTTGAGAGATACTTTCAAAACAACTTTTGAATGTACATGTTTTTCTCTAAGTCATGTATTTTGTAAACATAAAACTAGTCATCTTATAGATGCTTGTTTTACAATTACCCTTTTGAAATCCATTTCAAGGTTTTTAGGGCTATTTAGCCATTCGGGCATATTAGACCATATTTTGTCTCTTACATAATCTTGTTCACTTAATAATCTCATTTGAATTCTCATAGATAATCAATTGAATATTTAGTTGCAAGCAATCTTCATTTAGATCTCATATCTTAATAAGAATGCTCTTAAACTAAATAGATTTCATAATATCATTTGGATATGCTAAGTTTTAGCATACCTTGTTATGCATTGGTATCTATATACCATGTTTTTATTCTTAAGACCAAACTTTATTAATACATTATTTGATTGTCTTTCTTGCAAGTTTCTAAACTCATCATAAGGATAATTAGACCAAGATATGGAACAACTTTCATGTACAATTTTGATTTCTTTTTAGAGAAATTAGAAGCTTGGCATCCAATGCTAACAAATTATATGTCATGCATACATCATGTGGTTAGCTATGATGCCCAAAGTATTCTCTATCAATTGGTTATGATTCAAATCATGAAACATATAATGTTCCTAAAACAAAATAACAAGATGTTCATAAAACATCTTGTCGCCAAGCTTAATTTAAGATCAACTAAGGTTGCATTCCTTGGTCTATTCAATTGCACTATTCATTTGTCTCTCCAATATGTCATAATGTGAAAACAAATCTCATAAGGTACCATATACCAAAATAGTGAAATTAGAAAACCTGATAATGTACATGAGGTATAAAATTTATCATTAAAATTCCCAATTAAGCTTATCAATGATAGATATCATCTATCTTGCAATTTATCATCAAAATCTAGCCAAATTAGCTAAAAATACATTTTTCTCCATATTTAATCAATTTACCTACACATGACAACATTTTGCAAATAAAAGGGGTATATGATTTAAATTACTAAGGACTAAGCAAAATTAACTCATAAAGCACTATGATAACTCTATAAAATTATAGAGTTATCATGCCTCTAACGTATTGGGGTATTTAAAAAAATATTCAATACAAGGCCTTCCATTTGAATTTCATAAAAGATATGTTAACTATGTAAGTAAACACAAGCCATCGAGGATGGGATTTTAAGAAAATCTAAGTAATAATTCCTATAAAATCTTTAAAGGGTATTTGGTTCATAAAATCTTAGATTCTGGGAGGGAAAATGATCCCCAAAGAAGTGAGGATTCCTGGCAATAGGATGTTCTTCCTATTTTATGAATGTTAGATTCTTGTGTTTGCTTCATGAAATCTTAGATTATGTAATAAAGGCTTTTTACTATAATGTCATTCATTACATATAAACAACATATGACCAACATTTCAACTGCCAATTATGTTATTTAAATTAAACTTATGACAACAATTAACAACAAAAATAAAAAAGGTTTTCATTTTTATAACGTTATAAATAAGGTGATTTATTATGAACAAAAAATATATATAAAATAAAGTCAAAGACTACATTTTAAAAAATCTAAATGCAGTCTTTAGCAAAAAAATAAAGTCCAATATAAAGTCAAAGACTACATTTTAATAAGTAAAGATTACATTTTTCTTATATAAATGCAATGTTTATAATAAACACTACATTTCTATGAAAATAGACACTATGTTTGTAATAAACACTATGTTTTAATAAGTGAAGACTATGTTTCTTATGTTAGAAACATAGTTAATAATATTAAACACTATGTTTTTAACATAAAAAAGTAGTAAAAACACTCAATTAAATGTAAGTTTATTACGTTATTTTTTATTACTTATCAACCATGTTTTGAAACTAAAAATGTGATTTTTTTATAGATTATCAATCACATTTCCTATATAAGATACGTGATTTTTGTTAGCAAATAATATGTTTTTGATATTATAAACATTATGTTTTAACATAATAATAGATTATCAACCACATTTTCAAAATAAGAAATGTGGTCATTATTAATACGTAAAGACTATGTTTTTATGAAAAGGTCTTTATTTTCATCTAGTCTTTAAGTCTCTTAACTTGATCAGAGATTTCATGAGATTGTAGCACAGAGTTGATTACCACTAATCATAATTGTTTTGATAGTGGGATATAAGATCTGCTCTCTTTTGCTACTAACTTCATTCAATTAGCACCAGCAGGAAAGTAATAATTAAATTAGCCTTTTGCATTTACTGGCATGGCCTCAATTCCAACTTTTATGCTTGAAATTCCATGGGAAGGGTAATTACAAATTCATCTTGAGCAATACCACCAAACTATTCTATGCACACTATCATCTTTGTATCTTCATGCAAAAGATTTAAAGAAGTAGCTCTTGTATTCAGCATTGTAAGACCCTTGAACATGTTAAATAGATTTATAGGCTCATTAGCCACACTTATATATTGAGATCTAGCCTTCTAGCAGTAAGAAGAAGCCTAATTTCACCTATGTAACATTTAAAAAAAAAACTATGATTTTTAAGCTACTATTGATAATATTTTAAAGGTCGGGGAACTCTAAAACTCATAACATGTAGATAACATGGTAAAGGAATAGCTAAAGGAGAAAAGGATCTTGAATGTGTCTACACAAAAATTTCTTCCAACATCTTAGCAATGAATGCGTGTAAGAGATAATTTAGTTAAACACTAACACGATGAGAAAAAAGAGATGGACTTGGAGGAAGAGGGTTAGAAATAGGATTTGAAGTTGAGTAAATGTTAGATTCCATCAAGATATGGAAAACAACATGACATGATTGTCCATCACTCCTTGCCCAAGACCTCGTTTATCATCTCTTGCCAAATGATGGTCAAGCATAATCTCTAGCCACCCCTCTTTAAGGCTCGTTGCACCAACTACTTGACTTTGATAGATTATCAATCACATTTTAAACTAAAAAATGTGGCTTTTATTATTGTTCAAAAATTACATTTCTTATGTTAAAACGTAATTAATAAATATTAAACATTGTGTTTCTAATATAAAAAAAAACATAATTAAAATACTCAATCAAATGTAAGTTTATTATGTTATTTTTTATTCATTATCAATTGCATTTTGAAACAAAAAATATGGTCTTTGATAGATTATTAACCATGATTTCAAAATAAGAAACATGGTCTTTGTTTTAGATATTATGTTTTTTACATTAAAAACATAGTTAAAAGTATGATATAATAATATTTTATAATATTATATCAATTAATGCATTTGCAATATAATAAACATCGTTGATACTAAAATATCTATTTTATTTTGTTCTTATTTAATTGATCTATTATGTTTCATATATAAAAATATGTAGTGCTTTCTAAAATAAAAAAAAAAATTTCAAAACATAAAATTGTAGTTATCTACTACGTTTGTTTTTTTTTAAATGTTGCTTTTATTATATGTAATATATTACATTCCAATCATGTGCTAAGTGTCAAATCGTGTGGTTTGGATTGCACCGTCATCCAATTGTGTGACTATGAATGCCCATTTTTGTGTCAGAATGGGTCTTAATTATCATATAGTTACGTTGATTTTCAAGGATAAAATAGACAAAAAAAATTTATTATTAAGGTCAAATATGGAACAAAATTAACTTTTCTTTCGAAATCTTAAAAACCATAGGGAAAGGTAGGTTTCTAATTTCGAGATATTTGGACATTATTGGGAATCCTAGAATACTCTTAGAAATTAGATATCATGAATCAAATGTAAGAAGCAGATTATGAAAAGTAAGATTCTGGGGGTAATCTAGCTTTCCCTTGAACGAAACGCCCTTTAAGTGAGAAAATCTCTTTTTATGTTGCTAGAGAATTGGGGCATTTTGAGAAATTTCTATACATTTAGTTGTTTCTTTTTCAAAAATTAAATAAAACTCCTTTTAAAATGAAAAAAATCAAATAAAATTAATAAAAAAAAGATGTTTTTGGTCTCAATAAAACAAATTAAAGAAATTATTTTTTTAATACCAAAATTAAGACCATTTTCATCAAGATTGAAAGTATAACACGTGCTTAATTGATGCCATTTTTAAAATTGGTGCTATGGGCTAATCTTTCCCCACACATAGCTATACTCCTAAATCAGGCTTTATTTTTTGCGGACCTAAAAAATGATCTTTTTAAAAGGTTTTAAATAATTTAAAGATTTTATTAAAGGATAAGCTTTCTTAGGTAGTCAATCACCCTCACCAAAAAAGATTGGTGGCTGTCACCCACAAATTTTGTCCTTTTGATAAAACATTTAAAAAGGGTTTAAAGTTTTATAAAAGAACAAAATGTGCTCTGTGAAAACAAAGTTTGGGTGTGAAAGTCAATTACGTATAGAGAAGAATTAGCACCCCATAGTGTTTGTCAAAGACAGTACCAATTGATTGCATGTTATCCTCAGATTTTGGTTTTTTTGTCCCATTTTAATGTTTAGAAATTAATTTAATTCTTTCATTAATTTATAAAAAGAATTTGAATTTTTTTTGAAAATAAATCAATTTTTGAAAAAATAAAACATTTTATTTTTAGATCAAAGTGAAAACACTTTAAGTATCAAAACACATTTTTCACTCTTCTATATTTAGGTAGAGTTTCAAAAAATCCTTAACTTAAGGGTTTTCAAATTATTTCTATAAAATCGAGATAACACTTCACATAAATAGTAATCACCAAAAGTCCCTTTATATTTGGCTAGATTTTAATTACTATATTTAATTGAAATATTATCTTATTCAAAACATTTTTCTTTAAAAAAAAACCTCACTTAAAAACATATGCATGAACATAATATATGATGAATGCATGATATGAATGTTAAGGTATGAATGCATGACAATTTATGAATGCATGTAACAAAATAAAATGTGATTTAAGTGCTTGAATAGGATTAGGGTTTATGTGTTGGTTTGGGTTTTTAGGTTTTCATTTTAGATTTAAGGTTTGGATTGGTTTGGGGTCTAGGTTAGGGTTTCATGTTTGGTTTAGGGTTTGGCTTGGGTTTGGATGGTGGTTTGGGGTTTAATGGAAGATTTAGGGTTTCATGGATGGTTGAGGGTTTCATGGGTGATTTAGGGTTTGGGGTTTGGAATTTAGGGTTTGTAATTTGTGGTTTCATAGAAAATGTATGAGATAGAAACAAATTACAAGGATGCCATTGGTAAAAATGTAAATATTGATGCATGTGACAAATAACAAAAATGCCATTGACAAAAATGTAAATAATGATGCATGTGACAAATAACAAAAATGCTATTGGTAAAAATGTAAATATTAATGCATGAAAAATACATGACAAAGGAACAAACTAATTATAGATCTATGCATTTTAAAAAGTATATGACAAACTAAATATGCATGTGAAAACCTTATGTAAATGGATGTAACAATAAAGTTTTTAAATTCTTAAAACATATTCCACCATTTTTTTTGTCTTTTGCAAATTCATACAAACAAACACAAAAAGTACCAAACAAGCTAGCAAAACAACATTTTATTCATAGAAATTAAATCAAACACATTGAAAACTTGATGAACAAAGCAAGAACACAAATAATTAAGGATCAATCAAACAACATCTAGCCATGAAGATCAAAGAAAAGATTTGGCTCAAGCATGGGAGGCTTGGCCAAATGCTTTCATGGCCTCTCACCATCATTCATTCATTCATTCATTTAAATTCAAACTTCATTAGACATTAAGATATTCATCATATAAAAGCATTTCCTTATCTTATACAAATTACAAATAAAAAAGATGCAAGGTCATTTCCACCATTAAAGGAATTCCATCAAACATGTAGTAAACTTGAATAGCAAGGTAGCCATAAAAAATAAAACATGAACCACACACCAACATATATCACTAACTAACCAAAATTCATGTAAAAAACAAGCAAACTAATCATTTAATCATCATAAACAACATTTAAAAGCAAATAAATCATTAAGGAGAACCAAAATGAGGTTTAGCTATGGTGAAGCAATGCTTGGTTGAACCTCCAAATGGTTTTTAATGCTGGATTGGCTTTTGTTTTCTTTAATCACTTATCTCAAATCAAGCTATGAGTTAGTTATTTGTGATTTTGGATCAAATTTGAGGCTAAGAACATAAGCAACAATGAATTTTTTTTTAAAAAATAGAAAATATAAGGATAAACGATATGAAAATCAATGATATGTGATAAGAATGCAAGAAATGCAAAATAAAAATTAGTAAAATTATACCTCCAAGCTATCAAACTTCAAAGATCTTTCCTTTTTTTTTTCTTCTTATTTTTTCACGTTTCCAGTCCCTTCTCTTTTTGCAACCATGAATTCTAGCCTTCTCAAATGGTGAGAAAATATCCCATGCAAATGAATGTAAGCTCTATATTAAAACTTCATCTAATAGTTAATATTTTTCCCTTGTTTTCCTTGCAAGGAGCCACCTTTCACCATTGGATAGAGCCTTTATGGTTGAGAATGCTTGGTACCAAAGATTGGATTTTTAATGCAGCTGGTAAATGGAAATACCATTTTACTGTAATTAGAAAGTTTTCAGTTTCTAAGCCATTTTCTTAGAAAACAATGATCCTTTCTTCATTTTTATGATTTTAAAGTACCAAAATCATAATATAATGTGAAATTAAGATTTGAAATTTTTTGTGAAAATCTGACTGAGAAGGTCAAATTACAAAATTACCCTTTATGAGTATTTTGGTAATTTCACACATCTCGAGGTGCTACCAAAGTTTTCAATGCACCAAAAATCATCAACTATTATAAAAACATGATTTGAAATTGATAATTTTACATTTTATAGAATTATTATAGGGTTTTATGTTAAATTATAACACTTATATACTTAGATTTTTGCTTGAATTAATCCATTTTCTACCTAAATGTGTTAATTGTCCTAAATGTAGGTAAAATGAAAGATTGAGGGAATTAAATTGAAAATACACTTGAGGGGGTAAATTGAAAGAGAAGTGGCTGAATTAAAGAGCTAAGTGTGGAGGCCAAATGGAATGCAAGATGCTAGCCAAAGATTTGAAGAAAATAAAGCATCAAAAGGCATCAACATTGGATGAAATTGAAGATTGATTTTCAAGGCTATTTGCAATGATATTTGCCTCGAGTTCAAGGCTGGTTTTGAGCTAAGTTGGAGCTGCATTTGAAATGTTAATTTCAAGTTTAAGTGGCTGATTTAATGAGTTAAATTTGGAAGCAAGCTTGGTGCAAAAGCTGGCTGAAAATTCAAGCTAAACAAAGCATCAAGTGGCATCACTTGTGGGATGTTTTTGGGGATGATTCTTGCAAAACTTGAATCTATTCATTGAGCTGAATTGAAGCTAAAATTAAGCCACATTGGAAGACATTTAAATGTTCATTTTATTCCAAGAAAAATCGACAAAGAAGGAGAGAGAGCAAAAGGAACAAAGTGTAAGTCAACAAGTGGGAACACAATGAAAAATAAAAGTCAAGCATAGCTGCTGCATGGCTCAAGAAACCATTTATGAGCTGAGAAAGGACCTAGGATAGGGCTGGAAAATAAGACATTTTGAAAAGACAAAAGGGAGGGCCAAATCGGCCATTGCTTGGAACATGATTTTTCTTCTTTCATCTTCATACATTAATGTGACTAGCAGGCAGCCTTTGCTGATTTTGCCATGACTTTTAAGGGATAATTTCATCTTGTTTGCATGTATTTAATAAGAGCTTGACTTATTCTTAGAGAGGATGATTGGAGGAGTTCGATTTTTATTTTCTTTTTTCTTAGTTTAGGTATCTCTCCCAAGGTTGTTGGCAACATACTTGCTGGCCAAACAGATCTTCATTGAGACACCATTTTCTTCTAATTTCTAGTTTATTTTATAGTACTTCTATTCGTTGCAAACATTGAAACTTTCTTGTATTTCCTTGTTATATTTAAAGTTTAATTTATATTTGATGCTACCAGATTTTGTTTCCAGATTTTAGTTTTGTATTTTATCTATTTTCTAGCAATCCTTGCATGAAATTGGAGCTCTTTGAATCTTGGAAAGGACGGCTTTTGATGCTTATTTGATGGCAACATCATAGGGCTCCACAAGCTTGATCTTTGTGTGTTTATTTACTTGCACTTTCTATTTCTTACTCTTTAATTTTTTTCCCAGTTTTTATATTTTACCTTTTAATTTTTTGTTGCTGTTTACATATTGTTTTTGTGCTTCTATTGTCATAACGTCTAGATTCGAGGATCTATCACTAGACATTGACTTGAAAGAGTCACCACCAATCTTTTTTATCTAGGTGTGATTGGCCACCTAAGGAATCTATCCTTTCAAGGAACACCTAAGCTTAAGGGTCTCTAAAAGAATAGGTTCGGGTTTACTAACCAGAACAGGGTTCGGGAGTTTGATTACGTGTGAAGAAGGTTATAGCACCCTCACAATGCCCATCGAAAGATGGTACCAGCTTAATTTTGTGTTATCCAATAAGCCTTAAAAATTTACCAAGTAATTAATTATTAGAAATTATTCTCAATTAACTCTAATACTTTTAGCAGAAAATTGAGAAAATTTCCTCACTTCAAGAGTATGCAAGGAAACTATTATTTCACTTGCAGAGGCTTTATCGTCAGATTATTTAACATTAAAGAAAATTCAAGAAAACAGAAAGGAAAAGAAATAAAATGAAAAAAAAGAAAAAAATGATTCAATTTTAGGTATAAATCTTTTTCTCTTAAAAAAAAAACTCATTGCTTTTGTACAAGGAAATTTGATACTTTCAACTTTTCCCTAAAATGTTTTTCTGAAACTTGAATTTCGAGGAAAATTAATACTTTCAACTTTTCCTTAAAAACCTTTTTTAGAAAATTATTTTCAAAGAAAATTGATACTTTCAACTTTTCCTTAAAAATATATTTTTTTGAAGACTTATTCTCAAGGAAAATTGATACTTTCAACTTTTCATTAAGAATATATTTTTTTGGAATTTTATTTAAAGAAAATAAAAAAATAAAAAAAAAATAAAATAAAAATAAAGATAAAATAGAATAAAATAAAATAAGAAATACTAAATAATTCTAATCTAATCAATAAATAATAATAATAATAAATAAATAAATAAATAATAAATGAAAAAAAAAACCTTGGAACGGCTCTGCTTAGCGGCTCAACTTGGTTCAGCTTGAGGAAGGAAACGGCTCGGAGATACGATTGGCTCGGCTCGACTCGACTTCGAAAACGGCTCATACTCAGGTCACATGGAGGTCAAACGTGGGTCGACGTTCGGGTCGGATCACCCGATTTCAAAACGCATGGATCTTCTGAGAATAGTAACGCCAAAACAACGTCATTTTCAACAGGTATAAAAGGTTATAACCTCTGTTTTTCAACAGATCTCCCCTTCCCTCTCTCTCTCTTCCCTTTCTTTCCTCCTCTCTCTTTCTACCAGGATGAAGAATTTCGGTTGAATCTTGTCGGATTCTAGAAAATGTCACTGAAATCTAGGTTTTTCCCTAGAAGTTCACCAAAAACTGGGTAGCTAGCCGAAAAATTCAATCGGTGTCAAAAAATTCATCGAAAAATTTAAACTTCGTTGAAAAATTCAACCGAAATCTAAAAATTTTTCAAAACTTTTCAGAAAAAAATCACCTAAAATTCTCTCAAAATTTCTAAAAAATTTCTGAAGTTGCTTCTGACCTTTCTAAATGCCTTTTTCCTTCTCTTCTGCTCTCCCTCTCTCCCAGTGTTTATTTTCTCTGTCAGTGTGTGTTTTTTGTTCTATTCTAGCACCTATTTATAGGGATTGATCAGAAGAGTTTCTGATCAATCCCCATTCCCTCTTGGATTGGGATTCAATCCTTGAATCCAATCTAAACTTTGATTGAATCCTAAATTCACAGTAGAACTCTAGTTTTTATCCTAATCCCAATTCCAATCGGGTAAGCAGAAAAAGAAAGAAAGAAAAGAAAAAAATAAAATAAAGATAATTATTAATTAATAAAAGTAAGCAGAAAAAGAAAGAAAGAAAAGAAAAAAAAGAAAAAATATTAATAGATAAATAATAACAATAATAGATAAATATTAATAAAGTATATATATATTAATAGATAAATAATAATAAAAATATATATATTAATAAATAGTAATAATAAATAAATAAGATACAAAAAATAAAAATAAAAAATAAAATAAAATAGAATGAAATGGGCTTACTCATTTAGACCAGACTTAATTGATCCAGGCCTGGACCAAATTGGGTGTCTACAGTTGCCCCTCTTTGTACATTTTCTGTGAAACAGGAATTGTGCAAAGACATAGACACCCATTCAAGACTCAACTTGAGACATTTTTTTTGTTTTTGCTTTTTTTCCTTTTTTTTTAAAATTTTGATCAAAGCTTCTTTAAGTAGAGGTTCAATGACAGATACTCAACAACTTTGGAAGAATAAACGAAGGCTCCTCTAAGCAGAGGCTCAATGACTTTGGAAAAATAAATTGCTCCCCTAAATAAAGGCTTAACAATTTCAGAAAAATAAACAAAGCTCCTCTAAACAGAGGCTCAATGACTTTGGAAAAAATAAATAAAGCTCCTCTAAACAGAGGCTCAATGACTTTTGAAAAATAAATTGCTCCTCTGAACAGAGGCTTAACGACTTTTGAAAAGAAAATTGCTCCTCTAATCAGAGGTATCACAACTTTGAAAAATAGATTGCTCCTCTAAACAGAGGCATCACAACTTCGAAAAATAAATTGCTCCTTGACAATCATGTCCAAAGGAGTTGAAAATCATGTTTGATGGAATTTTAGGAGATTATGCCTAAAGGTTTTACAAATCAACCCTGATACCGAGAGACATCCTATTTCATGGATTAGAAACTTAACTGACAAGCTTTTTCTCAAATTTAAAAATGTCTTCACATCTGTATTCTCTATGTGGGATGTTGGAATACTCCTGCTTCTTGAATTTATGCACTATATTTTCTTGAATGTAGTATATGCTATGCAATGCGTGTGAAATTCAATGCATGCTATGCAAATGTTGGCTAATTAATTCCTATTCAATTATGGTACTCAAGTTTCTCAAGCTCATTTTTTGGACCCCAAGCCCTTGATTCTTTAAAGACCAAATTACGTTGCTCTTCTAAGATCAAGCCAGTGTAACTCTCAATCATCTCTTCCATTCAATCCTCACATTCTCTCTGTAAGAAATCTCTTTCCAAATTCAATGTCCTTATCAGGAATTGAACATCTTGATTCTGCTTTTATCACTCTTGACTTCTTCAATGTAATGAAAAAATCTTTCATGCCATATTCATTTATCAATCATTATTCCAAGCTCAAAAAGTAAGAATGCATTTGCACATTTTTTCATTGTAGGGTATTAAGAAGAAAGAATAAGAATGGTCGAAAAATAGTCAATAGAAGAGGCACACAAAGAGTGAAATAGAATGTCTTTTATTAGTAAAATGTTGACGTACTTTGGCCAAGGAAGAATTACAAGGATAAGTATGGGGAGACAAAGCCCAAAAATGAACAATCAGACAATCATGATAACACATCTCAAGGTTTTTCTGAAAACCCAACCATCTGACGCATTCAACAACTTATAGCTCCTCTGAATTTGCTAGTCTTCATGCCAACAAATTTTCAAATTTGATACTGTATTCTCCTTATCTAAGCTACCTTTTCAGGTTTTCAACTTAGATAAACCCCTATGACTCTAACTGCCTTTTTAGGGTTTTCGCCTTAAGTCCTCCTTTTTCATTCACTTTTTCTTTTCTTGTTTCTTTTTCTTTTCATTTTTTTTATTTTTTTATTTTTTTATTTTTTCATTTCATTTTTTTTCTTTTTTTTCAAGCATAGTATTTCTTCACAGCATCAAAATTTATAGGATGAGATAAGTCATTTCCATCTATCTCAGTTAGTATTAGTGTTTCACTCGAGAAAGCTCGCTTCACCACAAATGGCCCTTCTCAATTCGGAGTCTATTTTTCTCTATTGTCGTGTTGGGTTGAGAGGATTCTCTTCAAAACCAACTCTCCTTCTCGAAAGCAATGAGGCCGAATCTTTTTATCATGAGCTCTCATTATTTTCTTTTGATATAACTGACCATGACATAATGCAGTCAATCTCTTTTCTTTTATGAAATTTAACTGTTCATAGCATTCTCGAATCCATTCAACTTCTTCCAATTTAACTTCTTTTAGAACCCTCAAGGATGGGATCTCCACTTTCACTAGTAGTACAGCTTTCATCCCATAAACCAAAGAAAATGGGGTTGCCCCAATAGAGGTGCGCACCGATGTTCGATATGCATGCAGTGCAAATGGTAACTTCTCATGCTAATCTTTATAAGTCTCGATCATTTTCTCAAGAATTCTTTTTTTGTTCTTGTTGGCTGCCTCAACTGCCCCATTCATTTTCGGACGGTATGGTGTCGAGTTATGATGCTTGATCTTGTATTGAGCACATATTTCTTGCATCATCTTACTATTTAGATTCTTGGTATTATCTAAAATAATTCTCTTCAGAAGTCCATATCTATAGATAATCTCTCTCTTTATAAACTTGTAAACCACAAATCGTGTTACATTTGCATATGATGCTACCTCCACCCACTTTGTGAAGTAATCTATCATCATAAAAATAAATCTATGCCCATTAGAAGCCTTTGAGGTGATAGGACCAATAACATCCATGCCTCACATTCAGAATGGCCAAGGTGGTGCCATAACATGTAAAGCAGATGGCAGAACATGGATCTTATCAGCATATATCTGGCATTTATGGCATTTACAAGCATTGTCAATGCAATCACTCTTTATTATTAACCAGTAGTATCCTACTCTCATGATCTGTCTCACCATCATATGTCCACTGGCATGTGCCTTATATATTCCATCATGTATCTCTTTAATGATTTTTCTTGCTTCAGCCTTACTTAAGCATTTTAATAATACTTGGTCACGACTTCTTTTGTACAGAACATCCCTATCAAGAAAAAACTCATAGCTAATATTCGGATGACCCTTTTATCATTTCTGTTACTTGAACTGGGTATTGTTGATCCTTAATATATTGTAAGATATCATAATACTAGGGTTTCCCATCCTCTTTTTCTTCTACATAGGAGCAATGAGCTAGCATATCCTTAACATCTAGCCTGATGGGTTGAATATCAGTATTATTATTAATTCAAATCATTACAGCCAGAATAGCCAATGCATCGGTAATTAGATTCTTTTCTCGAGGTAAATGATCAAACTAGATATCTTCAAATTACTTTATCAACTATAAAATATACTTATGATATGGAACGAGTTTTGAATCTCTCATCTCCCATTCCCCTTTCAACTGATATATAACTAAAGCTGAGTCCCCAAACACTTTTAATGCTTCACTCTTCTATCTATAACAGCTTGTAAGCCTATGACACATGCCTCAAATTCAATGATGTTATTTGTGCAATTGAAATTTAACCTTGCTTTTACAGGACAATATTGTTCTTCTAGAGAGATAAGAATCACCCTAATTCTATGTCCCAAGGCATTGGCAGCTCTATCAAAATACATTCTCCAACACTTTTCTTCTTGCTTCCCTTTCTCCAGTTGAGAAATCGTCATTAGATCTTCATCAAGGAATTCTAACCTTATTGGTTCATATTCTTTAGTAGCACGATCTGCAAGAAACTCTGTTATAGCTCCCCCTTTTATTACCTTTTGGCTTATATATACAATATCATATTTCGAGAGCATTACTTGCTATCTAGCAATTCTTTCAGACAAAGAAGGCTTCTCGAAGATGTATTTAATTGGATTTAGTTTTGCTATGAGCCATGTGGTATGATAAAGTATATACTGTCTAAGTCTTTTGGCAATCCACGCTAATGCACAACACATTTTCTCCAATGAAAAATACTCGAATTCATATTCTGTGAACTTTTTACTCAGATAGTAAATAGCTCTCTCATTTTAGCTAGACTCATCCTGCTACCCAAGCACACATCCCATTGAATTTTCACACACTATCAAGTATAAAATTAAAGGTTTCCCTGGAATAGGTGGCACCAACACTTAAGGGTTTGACAAGTATTGCTTAATTTTATCAAAAGCTACTTGACATTCCTCATTCCATTTTCCAGGATTGTTCTTGTGGAGAAGCTTAAATATGGGATCACATTTGTAGGTAAACTAAAAGATAAACCGAGAAATATAGTTCAATCTTCCCAGAAAACCTCGAACTTCCTTTGGTGTACTTAGAGGTGACAAATTTTGAATAGCCCGTATCTTGTCTGGATCAACTTCAATTCTTTTTTCACTGACCACAAAGCCTAGTAACTTTCCTGACTTTACCTCAAAGATGCACTTGGCTGGATTTAACTTGAGCTGAAACCTTTTCAATCTCTCAAATAACTTTTTAAGGCTAATGACATGATCTTCATTTTCATAAGATTTTGCAATCATATTGTCTACATACACTTCAATCTCTTTATGCATCATATCATGGAAGAGTG
This sequence comes from Durio zibethinus, assembly GCF_047325235.1. NCBI lineage: Eukaryota > Viridiplantae > Streptophyta > Magnoliopsida > Malvales > Malvaceae > Durio > Durio zibethinus. The sequence continues at coordinate 15,672,412 of NC_143171.1, forward strand.
TTACCATGGCCCTTTGATATATTGCCCCAGCATTGTTTAACCCAAAAGGCATGACTTTGTAACAAAAGATTCCCTACATAGTCACAAAAGTGGTCTTTTTCATATCATCTGTAGTCATTTTTATCTGATTCTACCCTGAAAAACCATCCAGAAAGGAGAAAATTGAATGCCTAGTCATGTTATCTACCAGTGTGTTAATATGAGGTAAAGGAAAGTTATCCTTTGGACTAGCCCTATTCAAATCACTATAGTCTACACATATTCGTACCTTTTCATCTTTTTTAAGAACTGGTACTATATTGGCTACCCCTTCTGGATACTTAGCCACTTGTAGAAAACCTACATCAAACTATTTTTTCAACTGTTTTTTGATCTTTAGTAGCATTTCAGGCTTCATTCACCTTAGTTTCTGTTAGACTGGCTTACATTCTAGCTTTAGGGGCAATCTGTGCTCTACTATCTCCGTGCTCAGCCTTGACATATCTTGGCAAAACCAAGCAAATACATCTATGAATTTTTGAAGTAAATCTGCCAAACGTCGCCTATCTCCAGATGAAAGTGAAGTGCCAATTCTGACATCTTTCTTATTCTCTTCATTTCTCAGATTCATTAAGTCAAATGTCTCCTGATGAGGCTTAATTGGCTTATTTTCTTGTTCAAATAATCTCATTAGGTTTGAAGGCATAACATATTCCTTGAAATTCTTTTCATTGTCAAGTTCATCAGTGTTAATTGAATTCTCAAAACTAACCTTTTGATTGTTATCATAATTATCTTTATGTTCATTTAAAGACCTAAAATTGAATGAAATGGGATATGTTGGCAAGATGTGTTTGGAAAAATGGCAATAATAAAGACACAAGAAAAAATGAATGAAAATATATCCTTCCTAATCTTTATTAGAATAATAAAAGATAAATGACCCAAACAAGAAAGATCACCCCAATGCCTTGGGCAATAGCTATTGGGATGTTACAATTACATTGAATTAGTTTTAAAGGTCAAAGGCACTTCAATGGCTCTCTAATTGTTCAGTTTATAATTTGGCAGACAAAGGTAGACCCACCCCTCTTGATTAAGCCCCACTTCATCTTCAATAGCATGAATGGTTAACTAGGCAAAAGCTCTTTCCATGTTTTTTCCTACATCTGGGTACATGAATCCTCTAGGTTTGAAAGTCTCGTACAGGTGTGAAATAACCATTAGTCTTGTTGTTTGCCTTGCTGGCCTTCTCTTGATCTCCCATTCTGCTACTTCATAGCCTAAGCCTAACCTTTCACTATCGTCTACCACTGTCGGGGGTTCTTTTATTCCCTGCAAGTTCTTGCCTAGCCCTAATCCTGGATACAACCCTTATTGATGACTTGGCTCATCACTATCCTTAAAAAAATTAATTTTTAAGTCCTTCACCTACAGAATTAACTAGCTTAAAAGATCGATAGGAGCATTCTATCGCTTCTTCGGTAGCCTCTACATATAGAGCATTCAACGGTTGGGTCACTAGCATGTCTTCTTCTCTAACTACCACTATTAATTGACCTTCTACATTAAATTTGATCTTTTGGTGCAAGGTGGAGAGCATAGCACCTGCCATGTAAATCCATGGCCTTTCTAGTAGACAGTTATAGGATGGAGAGATATCCATCACTTAAAACTTCACATTAAAAGTGTACGACCCAATTTGTAAGGGTATCTCGATATCCTCCAGAACTTCTCTTCTGGTCCCATCAAAAGCTTTCATGATCATTTACTGTCTTTCATATGAGAGTAGTCAATGGGTAGCCTTGCCAAAGTTAACATAGGCATCAAATTGATAGCGGAGCCATTATTAATAAGGACTTTGGCTATGATATGACTATTGCACTTGACTGTGATATGCAAAGCCTTGGCATTTCCCTTTCCCTCTGAGGGAATCTCGTCATCGTTGAATGAAATATAATTCGACATGACTAGATTTCCAACTAGGTGGTTCACATATTCAACAGATACATTATGTGCCATATACGCCTAGTTCAATACTTTCAGTAGGGCATTTTAGTGTGGCTCCGAATTTAATAACAGTGATAGTAATGAGATTCGTGCTGGTATTTTATTCAACTGTTCAACAACTAAATACTCACTATGTTTTACCAACTTTAAAAATTCACAAGCCTCTTTTTTTGGTACCGACTTTGGGTGATCTTCTTCAGGTTCTACTTTAAGGTTATTTCATCCTTCTCCTTTCTTAACTTTCTCTCTTCTAGCCTTTTTCAATATTTTTAGAGTGTAGCACCTTCCACTTCGAGTAATGCCTCTTACACTAGTTATATTAGAGGTGTCAGCCTTAGAGACATCCTTTTCTTACTCCTGAACTACTGTATCGCAGCCATATTTCTAGGGTATAACTTTATCATCCTTATATTGGAAAAGAGTCAAAACTTTAAAAGTTATCAGCCTGGGAATGAGTTTGTCTATGATTGACTTTGGCTTGTTCCCACAATGAATTGTCACCGACTTTGGAAATAGCTTTGCAGGCTTATCAGTCATGGATATTTCAACACTTTCTAAGTTTTCTCTTTTTTCGTAGACCTCTATCTGGTATGAATCCAAGAGCTTTTACACTTCTTAGTGAAACTGCTCACAAGTTTTGATAAAGTGACCTATTTCCCCACTATGACATTTATAACTAGTGCCAGCTATATATACTCTATGATAGCTGTGTAGACTCACTAGTTATATCATGTCAGCTTTTCATAAAATATCAAACAACTGACTAAGAGGTGTCTTAATATCTATCACTTCTTTCTTCAAATGGCGCTTATGTTCTTCACTCAAAACATTCATATTATGATTAGGCAAGGGATTGCCACTAACATTTGGTGTAGTCACCCCTCCTATATCAAAGCTAATCATTCCATCTTTGATCAACTGTTGCACTTTGTGTTTTAAGGTGGTGTAATTTTCAGTGGAGTGACCAGCAATCCCATAGTGATAGTCACAATGGGCTGTGGGATCATGCCACTTAGGGTAAGGCGACTTGAGGGGCTCTAATTTACTAGGAGCAATCAGATGACTGTTGTAAAGCTCATGATATAATTTTGTATAGGTCATTGGGATTGGGTCAAATACAGATTTTTCACAAGTGGTTCGTTGCTCCTGTGAACCACCCATTGGGCTAGCTGGATGAGTTTGAGGTCTTGGGGTAGGCTGAGTGTTAGGACTATATGTGGTATTCTGAGGCCTAAGAGGAGGTTGATATGTTTGGGGATAAGATGACTGTACGAATAGTTGGTATAGGTAAGGGGAAGTGTTATTTACAGTAGGGTAATATGAAAGGTATCCTTATGGTGAGTAGGGTTGATAACCCCCAAATTACTGTCTATCAAAGCTCACAGCCTGAGATTCGATCTCTTTCTTTTTTGAGACTCTTTTGTTGGATGCTTCACCTCTTTCCAACTTGCCATTCTTGATGTCACTCTCGATAATCTCTTAAAATTACCATCTTAGTAAAATTTTTGGTTGCATTCCCTATCATCTTTTCATAATATGAAAGTTTCAAAGTGCTAACAAATAGTATTGTAGTCTCTTTTTTAGTTAGAAGAGGTTGTACTTGAGAGGCTACATCCCTCCATCTCTGGGCATATTCTTTAAAAGACTCATTTACCTTTTTCTCCAAGTTCTATAAAGACAAACGATCAAGAGCCAAATCGATAATGTGTCGATATTGACTAATGAAGTCATGAGCCATATCGCTCCAAGAATGAATGCGGGTTCTGTCCAGCTGGACATACCACCTGGCAGTAGATCGTGTAAGGCTATCTTGAAAAACATGCATTAATAGTTTTTCATTATAGGCATGAGCTGCCATCTTCCGGTAATACATGGTGATATGAGTTTTGGGGCATTTCGTACCATCATATTTCTCAAATTCTCTTTGAACTTTGGTGGAATGACTACATCTGAGACTAAGCACAGCCCAGTAGTATCAATAGAACCATAAAATTCAATCTCTTCTACAGCCCATAACCTTTGTTCAAGCATACTAATCTTCGGATCTTCCTGAGACTCTACCACTTTTGCTTTTTTTTTCTCCTTATTTTTCAAGTCATCTAGATCAGGAATCTATTCTACTACTTTTTCAATAAAGACAAGATTTATATAGCTATGGTAATGTCTTGGATTGGAGGTTGATGGCATTCCAAGATATGTAGGATATGCGAAGTGTTGTGGTGGAACCTCTTGTGTAGACTGGGCTTAAGGTGGACCAAAACCTGGAGGATACAAAAGGTCAACCACTTCTTATGATAATGGGCCTTGTTGACTTGTGTTTTTTTCTATTTTTTTCCCTTATTCAGCTTATTGAGAGCATCTTGAATCTTGCTTAACTCATTCTCAATCTTCTCCTGTGCTTTCTCTAACTTTTCAAATCTATGAGAATTTTCTTGCTCTATTTATCTGGCTCTGGCTCTTGTGTTATATTGATGGATAGGGTTCTCGCTAGATAGAGCTATCCTTGAACCTTAAATACCATATCTTAGAATTAGCAAATTTATATGACTATCTCATGGTTACTTTGTTAAGTGTAATGAGTGAGAATGCAATGAATAAAATTGCATGTATGCAAAAAAAATTTGCCTTAAGACGGTATTTAACTAAAAGATTTCATTTATTCCAAAAAACTTTTATTTACATTGAGTTTATCATCCTAGAATTATAACCATAAAATTGTTTGATCTATTCATACTGGGCCTTGGCTTCTTCGATGAAGTTTAATAGACGCTGCTCATGCTCTCCTACTGGGGTCACCACTTGTTTCGATGTCTCTACCTTTTCCACCATTTCTCTTGCCTTGCATACCCCTTTACAAATTTGGGTCGTTAGGTGCTTAATGTATTTCTGTCTTCCTAAGTTCTCTCTTTTATCACACCAGACTTGGTATGATAACTCTCTATGCTTTCTAACCAATGCAGGAATATGGTATTCTTGTTTATTGAACTTTTATCTCAGCCTGCTTAGATAGCTATTCAGCATGTTATTTTTTATCTGTACTTGGGTACTTTCTTCTTCCAATTCAGCATACTCTTGCTTCAATCTTGCATTCTATTTAGTTAGCTCAATAATGGTTATCTCTTTGGCCCTGTCTCTTACACATAACCTTTTATGTTCTTGGTGTAGCTCTACTAAGTTTTCAACAGCTATATCACATTCTCTAGCAATCTTACAAACTTTGGCTTCATGACTTTTAACTCTATCTTTCCACTGGTCTTTTTCTTCTTGAAGCTTCTGGATTTCTTGCTTTAAGTTATCCTTTTCATACTTAAACTCTTTTGTTGCAAGCTCTAATTCTGATGGTGTCTCTTCAAGTTTTCCTCCTATTGGTGGTTGAAAGCTTTCATAAGTGAATACCATCTCTTGTCTTTGTTTTGCTCTCCAAGGCAAATACCCTAGAGTGACTTTATTAGTAAATGATCCAGGACTCATTGTTCGAAGATTTTTTCATGCTTTCATCATCTCATTCATCTTCTGAAATACTTTTGGCTCACTATAAAAGAAATCTAACTAATGAAGCCTATGCGTCATAAGAATGAACTGTTCTGCCCCAAACTGCCTTCTCACTAGGATGGTACATAATTTGTCACTCCCCATAAACCTAAAAATGGGACCACTGTATTATCCCCACACTGATACAACATAAGTTCATGATTCATCCACGGGGCCAACCATCTTACTTCGACACTAGTCAATTTTTGTAAGAAAGTTATCCATTCCTTTATGGATTACGGACATAAAGCTTCGAGAAAGCACTTTCTCCCTATTCGAAATGGCTTTTCACCCATAAGTACAATAACTATATGCAACCTATAAAGTGCCCTCCATTTCGACGACAGTAACTCAAGGATCTAATAGTCTCTACTAATATTATCATTGAAGGATTACAACCATTGATCACACTCTCGAAGAAGTCAACCACCGCTATTTCAATGTAACCCAAAACCTTTGGAAATATCACCATTCCGTATATGGCTAAGGTAAATATATCTAACCCCCATTCTTCGTTGGCATGTTGCACTAGAAACTCATGAAAGAACTTTCAAGGTAGGCAAACCTGTTCTTGTTTCTTCTTTGTATGAGAATCCATAACTTCTTTGTCTATCCCCATGAGTTGAGCCAAACCGTTGTGAAATCCTGACTTGTGTTTTTTGACATATATCTTATCAGGAGCCTTGAGGGGCAAACCCAATAAAATCGAATATTCTTCGATGGTTGGTGTCATATCAACTTCATTAAAGATGAAACACTTGTATGCAAGATCCCAAAATTGGGCTGTAGCTCTGATTAGTTGATCATCGACAACTAGTGCGAGAAAGTGTGCTATATGCCCATGTCTTTGGCAAAATTGCTCTTATCTTGACGGACTCATCTTTTTTCATATATCAACCAAATCCTTTAAATTATTTTGTTTGAGGAGGATAGATGTTTCTTGAGACAAGATAGAATCATATCCGATTGGTAAACAATCCCCCATCTTCAGTTGAATCTTTTCTGATTGAACCATTACTTCATTGGGTGACTCACAAAGTGCTAATACAGATGAATAACAAACTAGTCGTTTTGTGAAGTCCATGAAAAATTTTTGTTGAAGACCATTTTTTAAGCAAATGTTCTTTATGCAACTTTATGATATGAACATGAACTAATGCCAAAGAATAAAAGAAAAGGTTAGTATGCCCAGGAAAAAAAAAGAATAAATAAATAACCAAGTAAATTAAAACATCACATAGAATAAGATGAATGAACTCTATGCTTCTGGTCAATTCTAAAAGGGAAAAATGATGGTTCTATCTATAAGTTAGGCATTCTTAAGGTTCACTATATGTGGTTTGAGGTTAAAGTCTAAAGGTTCCCAAATTGCTCCTTACATTATTGTTCATCACAGACTAGTAAGGCACCCTAATCCTCACCCATTACATACTATAAGCGAAAAAGGTTCAATTTGAGTGGGAGTATTTCACTAGCCACTACGGAGGCATTAAACCTCACGAAAGCAATAGGTACTTTACTCCTTCCTAGAGGGATGAAGCTCGGGTATAGAGCTCATGTTATGCATATGCATATGAATGACATAATTAATAAAGTAAATAAGCACGAATGAATAATAAAAAATCTATACAAAAGGTTCAATTTTATTAGGCTTTTGGATAACACAAATTTATTTGCTGGCCTAACTCTCAGACGTCCCCAGTGGAGTCGCCAAACTGTCATAATGTCTAGATCCAAGGATCTATCTCTAGACATTGACTTGAAGGAGTTGCCACCAATCTTTTTTATCTAGGTGCGATTGGTCACCTAAGGAATCTATCCTTTCAAGGAACACCTAAGCTTAAGGGTCCCTAAAAGAATAGGTTCGGGTCTACTAACCAGAAAAGGTTCGAGAGTTCGGTTACGTGTGAGGAAGGTTATAGCACCCTCACAACACCCATCGAAAGATGGTACCAGCTTAATTTTGTTTATCCAATAAGCCTTAAAAATTTACCAAGTAATTATTATTGGAAATTATTCTCAATTGACTCCAATACTTTTAGCAAAAAATTAAGAAAATTCCATCACCTCAAGAGTATGCAAGAAGACTATTGTTTCACTTACAGAGGCTCTATCGTCGGATTATTTAACATTAAAGAAAATTCAAAAAAACAAAAAGGAAAAGAAATAAAATGAAAAAAAAAAGAAAAAAAAGATTTAATTTTAGGTATAAATCTTTTTCTCTTAAAAAAAAAACTCATTGCTTTCGTACAAAGAAATTTGATACTTTCAACTTTTCCTCAAAAACCTTTTTTAGAAAATTATTTTCAAAGAAAATTGATACTTTCAACTTTTTCTTAAAAATATTTTTTAGAAAACTTATTTTCAAGGAAAATTGATACTTTCAACTTTTCCTTAAAAATATTTTTTTTTAAGACTTATTCTCAAGGAAAATTGATACTTTCAACTTTTCCTTAAGAATATTTTTTTTTGAATTTTATTTAAAGAAAATAAAATAAAAAAAATAAATAAAATAAAGATAAAAATAAAATAAAATAAAATAAGAAATACTAAATAATTCTAATCTAATCAATAAATAATAATAATAATAATAATAAATAAATAAAATAAATAAATGAAAAAAATAAAAAACTTTGGAACAGCTTGGCTTAACGGCTCGGCTCGACTTCGAAAATGGCTCGTACTTCGGTCACACGTGGGTCAAACGCGAGTCGACGCTCGGTTCGGGTCGTCCGATTTGAAAACACGCGGATCTTTTGAGAATAGTAACGCTAAAACAATATCGTTTTCAACAGGTATAGAAGGCTATAACCTCTGTTTTTCAGTAAATCTCTCCTTCCCTCTCTCTCTCTTCCCTTTCTTTCCTCCTTCTTATTTTTTTCGTACAAAAAAATTTGATACTTTCAACTTTTCCTCAAAAACCTTTTTTAGAAAATTATTTTCAAAGAAAATTGATACTTTCAATTTTCTTCGAAAATATTTTTTAGAAAATTTATTTTCAAGGAAAATTGATACTTTCAACTTTTTCTCAAAAATATTTTGTAAAAATTTATTTTCAAGGAAAATTGATACTTTCAACTTTTCCTCAAAAATATTTTTTAAAAAACTTATTTCCAAGGAAAATTGATACTTTTAACTTTTCCTTAAAAATATTTTTTTTTGAAGACTTATTCTCAAAGAAAATTGATACTTTAAACTTTTCCTTAAGAATACTTTTTTTGAAATTTTATTTAAAGAAAATAAAATAAATAAAAATAAAATAAAATAAAAATACAAAATAATTCTAATCTAATCAATAAATAATAATAATAATAATAAATAAATAAATAAAATAAATGAAAAAAATAAAAAACCTTGGAACAGCTCGGCTTAGCGGCTCAGCTCGGCTTTGAAATGGCTCGTACTCGGGTCACACGCGGGTTAAACGCGGGTCGATGCTCGGTTTGGGTCACCCGATTTCAAAACACGCGGATCTTCTGGGAATAGTAACGCCAAAAGAACGTCGTTTTCAACGGGTATAGAAGGCTATAACCTCTATTTTTTAGCAAATCTCCCTTTCCCTCTCTCTCTCATCCCTTTCTTTCCTCCTTCTCATTGCTTTCGTACAAAGAAATTTGTTACTTTCAACTTTTCCTCAAAAACCTTTTTTAGAAAATTATTTTCAAAGAAAATTGATACTTTCAACTTTTCCTTAAAAATATATTTTTTTGAAGACTTATTCTCAAGGACAATTGATACTTTCAACTTTTCCTTAAGAATATTTTTTTTTAGAATTTTCTTTAAAGAAAATAAAATAAATAAAATAAAAATAAAAATAAAAATAAAGATAAAAATAGAATAAAATAAAATAAAATAAAATAAAATAAGAAATACTAAATAATTCTAATCTAATCAATAAATAATAATAATAACAATAATAAATAAAATAAATAAATAAAATAAATGAAAAAAATAAAAAATCTTGGAACAGCTCGACTTAGCAGCTCAACTCGACTTCGAAAATGGCTCATACTTGGGTCACACGCGGGTCAAACGCAACTTGGCGCTCGGTTCGAGTCACCCAATTTCAAAACGCACGGATCCTCTGAGAATAGTAATGCCAAAACAACGTCGTTTTCAACAGGTATAGAAGGCTATAACCACTGTTTTTCAGCAAATCTCCTTCCCTCTCTCTCTCTCTCTCTCTCTCTCTTCCCTTTCTTTCCTCCTTCCTCTCTCTACCCGGATAAAGAACTTTGGTTGAATCTCATCGAATTCTGGAAAAGTTACCAAAAATTGGGTAGCTGATCGAAAAATTCAACCGATGCTGAAAAATTTACCAAAAAATTCAAACTTTGTCGAAAAATTCAACCGGAACCAGAAAAAAATCGCCTAAAATTCTCTCAAATTTTCTAAAAAATTTTTGAAATTGCTTTTGACCTTTCTGAATGCCTTTTTTCTTCTATTTTGCTCCCCCTCTCTCCCAGTGTTTATTTTCTCAGTCAGTGTGTTTTTTGTTCTATTCCAGCACTTATTTATAAGGATTTATCAGAAGAGTTTCTGGTCAATCCCATTCCCTCTTAGATTGGGATTCAATCCTTGAATCCAATATGGACTCTGATTGAATCCCAATTCATGATAGAACTCTAGTTTTTATCCTAATCCCAATTCCAATCGGGTAAGCAGAAAAAGAAAGAAAGAAAAGAAAAAAATAAAATAAAGATAATATATTAATAGATAAAAATATTAATAGATAAAAAATAATAATAATAGATAAATATTAATAAAGTATATATATATTAACAGATAAATAATAATAAAAATATATATATATTAATAAATAGTAATAATAAATAAATAAACAAAAAATAAATAAGATACAAAAAATAAAAATACAAAATATAGAAAAATAAAAAATAAAAAATAAAATAAAATAGAATGAAATGGGCTTACCCATTTGGACCAGGCCCAATTGATTCGGGCCTAGACCAAATTGGGTGTCTACATCTATTATGTTATTAAATCATGTTTAAGTGTTTATTGTTTGGTTGATTTTAGCCTTAGACATAGGTTTGTTGTTTCATGCATTTTTTCTCCCATTCTTCATGCATTATTTCAAGTAGTTTTTCTTTACTTTGTGTGCTGTTTTTGGTCCACGTGTCCTGCATATTTTTTATTCATTTTTAAGTCTATTTTGAGGTTATGAAACAGTTTTTCACGTTACATGTAGCTAGGATTAGTTTTGATTGCATTTAGCTCACTAGATCCATAGTTTAGGTTATGTTTTATGTTCCAACTCGTGTATTGTTTTTAAGCATTTCTGGTCAGTTTTAGGCAAAGATTTCCTATACCTTTTTGGCTTGTTTTCATGTTTTTAAGGTTAGAAAACAGTTTTTACAAATTCCTTTGGTAGGGTTGCATTTTCCTAGCATCTTAGTTCATAGGTCTTAGTTTCCATGCATTCTAGTATTTTAGTTTGCATAAATTTTTATTTCCATTTTTGTTTTGTCTTTGCATAAGGTTCCCATAGGTATTTGGTTCCATTTTAGGTGTAGATTAACCATGTAAAATAGTTTTTATTTTTATTTACATTTAATGCATGTTTAGGTGGTAATTATTCACATAGGTCATATAGGAATTTCGGTTATTTCACTTGTAAGTTTTATTTTCTGCTTTTATTTTAATTTTATGCATTTAAATTATTAAACTTTTATGTTTAAATTATTGTTTAATTGTGTTTAAATTATTTTTCCTACCTTAGTTAATTTTTTCTTAATTGTTTAATTTATTATTTTTAGTAACTTTCCATTTTTAGTAATTTCTATATTTAGTAAGCTTTAGTTCTTAAATAGCTAACTTTTCATAATTTGTAGTAATTAGATTTTAAATATTTGGAAAGGTTTAATTTTCATGTAGGTTATTTAATAAAAAAATAATTTTTTAGTTTGACTAGATATATCCGAAGTTTCAAAATCGATACTAAACCCTATGTTTAAAATTCCCAAACCCTAAAGAGATGATAATCTAGAATACTTCTGATCTTTATTACTTTTGTGACTTGTACACTTGCAGTACTCTTGATGGGTAGCAACAGAAATGTTTCGTGAAAAATCAACCTTGGGAAAGTCCAAATATGAAATTACCCTTAAGGGGTAGTTTCATAATTTCACACATTTCGAGGTACAATTAAGGTTTTCAAAATTTCAAAAATCATCAATTAATATCAAATCATGATACGGAGCTTTTCGCAAAATTCTAATCTTAGGAAGGTTACGAAAATACCCTAAAGGGTATTTTTATAATTTCTCATCTCTCAAGGTGTGATATGGATTTTTAATTCATCAAAAGTCACTAAAATATATTTAATTATGGTCTGAAAGTTTTCACAAGAATCCGACTGTAAAAAGGCTAAATTATGAAAATACCCCTAAGGACATTCAATAATTTTATACTTTTCTAAGTGTAATAAGACTTTTAATCCCTTAAAAAATCACAAATGTGAACTTAAAATTACATTGATTCCAATTGGTTGTGAATTTTGAAAGTTGACCCGTGTTCTAACTATTTTGACCTTTTTTATCAAATTTGACTAGGTGTGACTTTGTTTGATTAGGTTTGACCAAAACCTTTGGGATATTTGAGTCAAATTCGCCCAAATTTTGATTTTAAAAACTTGTCAAAATTAAAATAAATGTTGGATTTGAATTGTGTTGGATTTAAAAGCTTCACAAATGGTCGAATTTTGCTCAGATAAAATTAAGTGTTTACAGTTGCTCTTTTTTGCATATTTCAAAGAATAAAAAATAATGTAAAGACCAAATACACCGATTTTATTTGAAACCAAGGGCTAAAGGGGTTTTGCTCATGTACTGTTTGTTTTTTTTTGTGTTGGAGGGTTTTTTTTGGCTTTTTGTTTTGGTTTTTTTTTAAGGTACTCGTATAGATATAAGCAGGTGACTTTTTAAAAAAATTCTTAATTTGAAAAGTGCTCCGATAGGCAAAGACAAGTGACTTTAAAAATCTAAATTTGAAAAGTTTCGAATATCTAATCTTGAAAAATTGGGTTACAACTAAGGCCTTGAAAATGGTTTTTTTCTTCTTTAAAGGATTCTTTCTTTTTTTTGGTTTCTTCTTTTGGTTTTTTTTTTTAGAAGTATTCATTCTTCAAATATATTTTTTTTCTCAAAAATCAAGCTCCTTCTGCGTGCAATGTATATGATGAATGCAAGGAACACAATGTATAGGAAAGCAATTTTGTTAATAATGGAAACAAAGTTTTCATGATCACAACTATTCTTGAATTTGCAATTCTAGATGAGTCATAAATAGTCACTCCAAAACTCATCTGATCTTTGTCTTTTCTTAATCCAAACATTTCTCTTTTGTTTTTCCTTTTATCAAATCTTTTTGCTCTGATCTCTAGTGGTTGATTTGTGAAATTCTACCAAATGTATCTTTTTGTTCTTTTCCTGTATCATTATCATTCATCATTTTTACATTTCCAACTTTCCATTATCATCCATTCATCATTTTCTACTTCATATTCACTTTGACATCACTTTTCTATCATCAATCATCATTTTTATTGTTCACCATGGTTATCTTTTTTTCTTTAATCATCCATCATTCATTCGCCTTTATGAGTTCTTTAATTTTTCAACCATTTCATTCTGTCCATTTTATTTCATTCATTCATTCACTCTATTTTTTTTTCCTTTCTTAGTTTTTCTTTCACCTCTTTTTCTTAATTGGTGCCAATTTCATTGGGCTCAATGATCTCATCTTGGTGCCAACTAACCCAAGCTTAAATCTTCTTGGTTTCAGCTAAATGAGGCTTAATTTTTCTCGTTACTAGCTAAACTAGGCTTAATTCTCTTTAGTGCTAGCTAGATTGAGTTTATTTTTCCTTTGTTACCAGCTAACCTAGACTCAATTCTCATCTTTTTTTTTTGAACTCTTTCTCTCCATCCTTTTTCTTGGTAGACTTTACTTGTCTCTTGATTTAAGAAGTTTTTTTCCTTTTAGGGTTCTTTCTTTTGACAAACTTCTTATCTTTTCTTCTTTTTTTTTTTCTTTTATGTGTGTGTTTTTTTTTAACAAAATTGACAATGCAATCATGGCACAAATGTTCATTTCCAACAAATGAATGCAAATGAAAATGTTTTTATACAAATGTAAGAGTTTATGTTATGATAGAATTTTTTCATGATGCAAATATTTAATGCAAATGCAAAAACTTCATGATGTATGTACCATAATATAAATGTAAACACCAAAAATTATGCTTATCTCCCATTTCATATTCAATTAAATCTTTAATTTCTCCCAAAATGATCTAAACTTAACATTTTACTGTGTATTCACCTATTTCTTTACCAATTTCAACCTTCTTTACTTTTGGGCAAGTCCTTTTGATTTTTCTTTCATTTTTGACATGCTCTATCTTATTTTTAGTTTCAACACACAAACATGCAACATGCAACATGCAACATACAATACATGTTTTGGATTTGATTATGAAAACAAGAAGACAAACCATTCCTAAAAATGGTTTTTCTTTTCTTTTTTGTTCCTTTTTCAACACCATCAATTCTTTTGTGAAAAACATTTCTCTTTCATAAATCCAAACTAACAACGTGATTTACTTATACAAAAATGTGTGACTAGCTATTAAAAATTTTTCAAAATGGTCAACAAGATTTGCCCGACATAATTAAATTCTTTAGTTAAAGAAAACAAAATATCTAAACAAATTGTGATTTTGGGAGTCTTTTGAAAACTGGCATTCCTTATTAGAAATCAAATAAGGAAAAATTTTCTTTTCAAAAGGATTGAATGGTTCAGCACATGGAGGTTTTAGTTCAATTAATAAGGTTTCACTACCTGAAGGGGATAAAAAAAGGTGTATACTTTTCAATATAAGCTCACAAATGAAACAAGTATTTCTTAAAAAGCATGAATCCCTTGAAAACCAAACATATTCAACATTTTCTTTATTATCCAAATATGGTACTTTCATAGATATCAGGGTCAACTATAATGGGTTTAAAATTTTGGAAAGTCATTTAGAGATGGGGAAATAAGCCTCCAATTTTTAAAAATCAATCCCTTTTTATGAATTTCAAGCTTTTGGAACCTTGATATCTTTGAATCTTTCAAAGGGTCTAGGTTGCCTTTGGTTATCATCCATCTCGCTTAGTATCAAAAGTGGCTTTAAGACTTTCGTGATTTTTTTTTTAATTATTATGGTATGCACTTAAAAATTCAAACTTATCCAAAATAGGATAATGGTCCAATGGGTAATTAGGTAATTGTAGACTCCCAAATTTGTCTGGGGTTATAATTATTTTTTTTTGTTAAAAAATAAAGATAAAAAAATGAAAGGAGAAGAAAATTAGAAAAGTTTCAGGTGGTTGAGTTGGTATCGAATTGTTTCTCCGGGATTATAAAATTTGGGTTAAAATTAGAATTGCAATTAGAATTGGAGTGAAATTAAAACTTTGTTTGATATAAGGTTCTTAAAAAACACACAAAAGCAGCCAAAGAGTACGAAAGTTTTTAGGAAAAATTTGCAAGTTTTTTTTTTTGGAAATTTTCCAAATTCTAGTGTAATTTTTTGGCAAAATTCATCTTTTTCGGCTCAGTTTTCCACTTCTCGATGGGATTTTTCTAGTTTTCGACAATTGTTCCACCAGTTTCTTCATTTTAGAGAGAAAGAAAAAAGAAAATAGAGGAAGAGAGAGAGGGAAAATAGGAGATCTGAGGAAAAAGAAAAAATTTTGCCTTTTTACACCCCATTAAAATGACGTCATTTTGACATTTAATTTAGCCCAGGATCTGCGCATTTTACCACCTAAAGATCCAACCTAAGCACAACCCGATTTGTAGCCATTCCAACCTTTATCTCTCATGCTGAAATGAGCCAAGCCATCATCCTGAACCGTTCTAGCTTTCTTTCCAAGCCCTCTTGCCGCTAAAGCTAAGTCGTTCTTATTTTCGTATTATTTTATTTTATTTTATTTATTTGTTTATTTATTTTTAAAATATTTTTGCATAATTAAATTTAGAAAAAATTAAATAAAATTAAATAAAAAAATATAAAACAAAATAAAACACTAATAAATTTTTTTAAGAATAACTAATAATTATCCAATGATGGAATTTTAGAAATTGCAAAAGGTTAATTTCTATAAAATTCCTAGGTGAGAGAAAGTTTTCTAAATTTGTCCTAAATGGTTGAATAATTTAGATAAAGTTTCAATAATAATAATAATAATAATAATAATAATAATAATAATTAATATTTATTTTCAAGTTTAAGAAAAATAAAGATAACAAAACACAAATTTAATAAAAATTTTGGAATTAAATGCTAATTACCCAATGATAAGATTCTTAGAAATTTCAAATGGTAAATTTTCTAAGAAATCTTTAAGTGAGGAATATCTCTAAATTTGTCATAAATTGTGGAATAATTTAGATAAAATTTCAATAAAAGTAATGTATTCTTTTCTAGATAATAAAAACATAACTTAAAAACTTGGTTGAAAGTATTTGACAATTTATCTAAGGAAGAGAATCTTAGAAATTTCAAATGGTAAATTTTCTAAGAAATCTCTACATGACAAATTTCTTTAAATTTGTCCCAAATGATGGAAGAATTTAAATGAAACTTCAAAAAAAAAAATTCATATTATTTTCTTTCCAAAGATTAGCAAAGTAATAAGAGTTTTTTTTTTTCTAAATAGACATAAATGGTGGAAAATTTTAGAAATAAAAAAAAAAAAATTCCAAGGATGAAATTCTTAGTAATCACAAATGAATGATTATCTAATAAATTTCTAAGTGAGAAAATATTTCTAATTTGGCCCAAATGGTGGAAGAATTAGATAAATGTTCAATAAAAAAATGAAAATAAAAAAATGACTATCTTTTTTCGACGACGGAGCCTCTTCAAGAAAACAAATGGGATTCTTGAATACTCTTAAGATGAGGAAATATTTTTAAGAATTCTACTAGATTGATGAAGAATCTTAAAATTATTTTCAATATTCAACATTAAAATTTAAGACCATTAGAATCAAGACCTTAGGATAATTTAAAATAAAATGGTATCATCCTTTGGATGGGCATGTGGGGGTGCTATAACCTTCTCTATATGTAACTGAACTCTTGAAACCTATTTTAATTAGTAGACCAAAATCTATTCTTTAGGGACCCTTAGTCAAGCTTGGGAGCTCCTTAAAAAGATAGATTCATTAGGTGACTAACCATACCAAGATAAAAGATTGGTGGCAACTTCTCTTATTATATCTAGCTATAGATTTTTGAATCTATACGTTATATAAGTTTGGTGACTCCATTGGAGACCCAATAAAGAGTTAGGCCATAAATTTTAAATTTATCCTATCCTTTGATCTAATGGTTTTAAAGTGTAATTTTCCTTTTTTGTCTCTCATTTGATTTATAGGGGTTGACAATTATATGTTCTTTCACACACACTATCACATGCATTTGCATTACATAAGTTCTATACCCAAGCTCTATCCCTCTTAAGAGGGAGTAAAGTACCTATGCTCTTGTGAGATGATAATCTCCATAATGGCTAGCAAAATACTCCCATTCAAATTGAATCCTTTTTGTTCGTAGCCTGTGATGGGTGATGATTGGAATGCCTTACTAGTCTATGATGGACAATGATGTAAGGAACAATTTGAGAATCTTTAGTGATCAAAATCACTTAGCCCAGAATATAATCTACATTTAAAAGGCCAACCTTAAAGATAGAGCCATTTATATCCGTTGATAGATGTAACCCGAAGTTAGGATACAAGAAAGAACAATTTGTTGGTATATTGATTGTCTAACCATTTTATTTGTTTAGCTTTGTGCATTTGCATCATTTCAATTAGTTTTTGCATTAGCATTTATTCCATTCATCATTTTCATTGTCATATTTAACATTATGCATTTGCATCATTTTCATATAAGGAATATTCGCCACATATTAGTTATTGATAAATTAGATCTCATACCTACATCCATGGAAATGTACTAATATAAAATGATAATTATGTAGTAAATATTAGTACATTTCATTCATGCATTAAAATACCAGACATAAAGCATAGTAGCATTTCTAATAATGATGTAATTGTGATACTCAAGGTTCAAGGATAGCTCCACCAAGTAATAACCCCACATAATCAACACTCCAATACAATACAAGAGCTCAAGCTAGACAAATGGAACAAGAAAATTCCAATTGTTTTAAGAAGATATAGGGAGCTCAAGAGAAGCTCGAAGGGGAGTTGAGTAAGATTTTGGAGGCCTTGAATAAATTGAACAAAGGAAAGAGTATAGAAAAAAATTCTAGCTAGCAAGACCATCCATCATAAGAGGTGGCTGACCCCCTATATCTCCTAGTTATGGGTCATATCAAGCCCAGTCACACAGGATGCACCACCACAGTAATTCACATACCCTGTAAGGTATACATAATCCGAAATGCCATCAATTTCAAATCCAAGACATTGCAGAAGTTATGTATATCCTATCTTTACTAAGAAGGCAATAGAACCAATTCAGGTCTTTGATCTAGATGATCCAAAAAAAAAAGAAAAATTAAAAACAAAAGTGGTTGAGTCATTTGGGAACTCAATAGTTGATAAAAAGATGAATATGCTTAAAGAAATGTTGTGAACAGTGGAGGGAATTGGTTTTTATGATTTCCTAGATGCTGTTGGGCTCTATTTAGTCCTAGATGTCATTATTCCTCTGAAGTTCAAGGTACCAAAGTTTGAAAAATATCATGGCACAAAGTGTCTAAAGACTTACATTACTATGTACTATTAAAAAATGGCTACCTATACTAATAATGAAAAGCTACTAATGCACGTATTCTAAGATAACCTTACTAGCTTTACTGCTAGATGGTATATCTAGTTGGACAGGACTCACATTCAGTCTTAAAGTGATATAGCTCGTGACTTTATCAGTCAATATCGACATATCATAGATTTAGCTCTTGATCATATTTTTTTGCAGAATATGGAGAAGAAGGCAATTGAATCATTCAAAGAGTATGCCCAGAGGTAGAGAGACATAGCTACTCAAGTTCAACCTTTTTTAACTAAAAAACATACTATAGTTTTGATTATAAGCACTTTAAAATCTCTCTATTATGAAAAGATGATATGGAATGGAACAACAAATTTTGTCGACATGGTGATCTTGGATGAAATCATTAAGAATGCCATTAAGAATGGCAAGTTGGAAAGAGGAGAAGGTTTCATCAAAAATACCCTAAAGAAAAAAGAGATTAAAGCTCAAGCTATAAGGAAAGACAATGGTTCAGGGGTTATCAACCTTATCTATACCAACCATTTTACCCACCAACCTATCAACCTATTTTTAGACCATAAGCTCCCATACACAATCCAAACACTCATTCTCTTATAAGACCTAAGATTTATCCTGTTATCTCAACAAATGGTTCACAAGAGCTAAGAACTACTTGAGAAAAACCTATATTTGATGCAATCCCATGACTTATATACAATTATACCAAGAGCTCTACAATAACCACTTAATTGCCCTAACCATTTGGAACTAGTCAAGCCATCCTATCCCAAGTGGTATAATCTTATGGCTCATTGTGACTACCATTATGGAATTACTGGTCATTCCACTAAGAATTACGTTACTTTAAAGCATAAGGTGCAATGATTGATCAAAGATGAAATGATAAACTTTGATATAGAATGAATAATGATGCCAAATGTTAAGGTAATCGTTTGTTTAACCACAATGTGAATGCTTTCAATAAAGACCAAGGGTATCGTATAAAAAAAGAGAAAGAGATTAAGACTCCTCTTAGTCAGCTATTCGATACCTTTGTATAAAGCCTGCATGAAACAACCAGTGGATCCATGTAATTATCGTGGAAGGTATGTATCAAATAAAAATTATAAATATCATAATGAAGGAACTAGCCACTTTATTGAAACCTGTGAACAATTTTGCTATGAGGTACAAAAGCTCATTAATTCTTACCAAATTGAGCTTTATGAAGAGGGGGAGAAGTTAAGAAGTGCTAAAGTGATCGTGGCCAACAAGCCATCAAAATTGGTTCTAAAACTAGTGACAATTTATTGTGGAAAGATCCCACACCTCTATGATACCTTCAGGCCAAGAGGGTTAATATACCCAGATGCAAATGAAGATTTTAAAAAGGATCTAGAATTGAACATGGAAGAAGCATTCTCTAAGTTGTCTATCCGTGCAATTAGAGATAAAAAGGGGTATGAACAAAAAATGTGGGTCCACCCTTGTCTTTCATTTACAGTTGAATAATTTGAGCATCATTAAAGTGCTTGCTATCCTTGAGGCCATTTCAATGTAATTAGACATCCTAATAGCTTATGCCCAAAAGTATTGGGATAATCTTTTATGTATGGGCCATTTATTCATTATTATTTCTATAAAGATTAGGAAGGATTCATTTTCATTCATTTTTTTCTATTACTATCATTTTTCCATTTTCCCAACAAATCATGCCAACATATCAAATTTCATTCAATTTTAGGTCTTTAAATGAACATATGGATAATGATGATAATGATCAATGGGTTAATTTTAAAATTTTGATTAACACTAAACAAAGATGATTCTAAGGAATATGCCTTCTTTCTAGACCTAATGAGATTAATTAAACAAGAAAACAAACTAATTGAGCCTTATCAGGAGATAACTAAATTGGTAAACTTAGGAAATGAGGAGAATAAAACATAGGTTAAGATGGTTACAACATTTTCATCAACAAATAGGCAAAGATTAAAAGATCTAATTTGAGAATTCATAGATGTATTTACCTAGTCTTATCAGGATATGCCTGAGCTGAGCACAAAAATAGTAAAACATAAATTGCCCCTGAAACCAAAATATAAACCAATCCAATAGAAATTAAGGTGAATGAAGTTTGAAATACTACTAAAGATTAAAGAAGAAGTGAAGAAGCTATTTGATACAGGTTTTCTGCAAGTGGCTAAGTATCCAGAATAGGTAGCTAACATAGTACCAGTCCTTAAAAAAGATGGAAATGTGTGAATATGAATGGATTATCATGACTTGAATAGGGCTAGCCTTAAAGATAACTTTTTTTTGCCTCATATTGACACACTAGTAGACACTGCGGCTAGGCATTCTATGTTCTCTTTCACTGATGGGTTTTTAAGGTATAACCAGATAAAAATGGCTCAAGATAATAGGGAAATGACTATTTTCAAGACTATATAGGGTACATTTTGCTATAAAATTATGTCTTTTAGTTTAAAAAATGTGGGGGCAACATATTAAAGAGCCATGGTGATGTTCTTTCATAATATGATACACAAAGAGATTGAGATGTATGTGGATGATATGATTGCAAAATCTTATGACAACAAAGATCATGTCACCAACCTCAAAAAATTATTTGAGAGGTTAAAAAAATTCCAACTAAAGTTAAACTTGACCAAGTGTACATTTAGGGCTAAGTTAGGGAAGTTGTTAGGCATCGAAGTTAGTGAAAGAGGGATTGAAGTCGACTTACGAGCTATTCAGAATTTGTCATCTCCAAGCACACCAAAAGAAGTTTGAGGTTTTTTAGATAGATTAAACTATATTTCTCGATTCATTTTTCAACTTACCTACAAGTGTGATCCTATTTTTAAGTTTTTTCATAAAAATAACCTTTGTGAATGGAATGAGGAATGTCAAAAAGCTTTTGATAAAGTTAAGCAATACTTTTCCAATCCTCTAGTGTTGGTGCCACTTATTTAAAGAAGACCTTTGATCTTATATTTGATAGTGCATGAGAAGTTAATTGGATAAGTGCTAGGATAACAAGATGAGTCTAGTCGAAAAGAGAAAGCTATTTACGACTTGAGTAAGAAGTTCCCTAAATATGAGTTCAAATATTCTTCTTTAGAGAGAATGTGTTGTGCATTAGCTTGGACTACCAAAAGACTCAAATAATATATGCTCTATCATACTACTTAGCTTACAGCAAAACTGGATCCAATCAAATATATCTTTGAGAAGCCCTTGTTGTTTAGAAAAATTACAAGATGACAAGTGATTCTTTCAAAATATGACATTGTGTATATGAGCCAAAAGGTAATCAAAAGAAGTACTATAGTCAAGTTTCTCACAGATTGTGCTGTTAAAGATTATGAGCCAATGAGGTTAAAATTCTTTTATAAAGATTTTATGACTATTTCCTAACTTGAAGAGAAAGGGTATGAAAAGAAGTGTTGAAAAATGTATTTTGATGGAACTGTTAATGCGTTGGGACATAAAATTGGGGTAATTTTGATATCTTTAGAAGAATGCTATTATCATAGAATAGCGAGGTTGAATTTTAATTGCACAAATAACATTGCTAAATATGAGACTTGTGTCATAGGTTTACAACCTACTATAATTAGAAAAAATAGAGTATTGAAACCTTTTGGAGACTCAGCTCTAATTATATATTAGTTGAAAAGAGAATGAGAGACAAAAGATTTGAAACTCATCCCATATCATAAATATATCTTAACGTTGATCAAGTAGTTTAAAGATATTTAGTTTGATCATTTACCTCATAAAGAAAATCTTATTGCTAAAGCCTTATCTACTCTGGCAGTAATGATTCGAATTAACGATAACATTGATATTTAGCCCATTAAACTACATGTTAAGGATATGCCACCTCATTATTCTAATGTAGAGAAAGAAGAAGATGAGAAACCATGGTATTATGATATCTTCGAGTACATTAAGAATCAGTAATACCCAAACCAAGCAACTGATAATGATAAAAAAGTTATCTGGAGATTAGTTATATGTTTTTTTCCTGGATGATGATGTCTTGTATAAAAAAAGTCATGATAAAGTATTATTGAGATGTGTAAATACGGCTTAGGCAAAAAAGATTATTGAGGAGGTGCATGATGGAATATGTGGGGCACATGCAACTGGACATATGATGGCCAAACAAATCATGAGAGCTGAGTATTATTGGTTGACAATAAAGAGCTACTGCATTGACTATACTTAAAAATATCATAAGTGCCAGATCTAACTAATAAGATCCATGCTCCACTGATTGCTTTACATGATTTAGCACCACCCTGACCATTCTCCATGTGAGGCATGGATGTTATTAGTCCTATTACCCTAAAGGCTTATAATTGACATAAGTTCATTTTCATGATGATAGATTATTTCACAAAATGGGTGGAAGCAGCTTCATTTGGAAATGTGATGCAATCTATAGTCTACAAGTTCATAAAGAGAGAGATCATTTGTAGATATGGACTTTTATAAAAAATCATTTCAGATAATGCTAAGAACTTAACTAGTAAGATGATGCAAGAAATATGTGCTCAATACAAGATCAAGCATTGCAATTGGTTGCCATATTGCCCGAAAATGAATGGGGCAATTGAGGAGGCACATAAAAACATAAAATGAATTCTTGAAAAGATGATGGAGACCTATAAAGACTAGCATGAAAAGTTTTCATTGGCTCTTCATGCTTATCGAACATCAGTGCATACCTTTACTGGGGCAACCCCATTTTTTTTTTGGTTTTTAGGATGGAAGTTGTGTTGCCAATAGAAGTGGACATCCCATCCTTGAAAGTTTTAAAAGAAGTTGGACTGAAAAAAGCTAAAAGGATTCAAGAGCACTATGAACAGCTCAATTTCATTGAAGAGAAGATATTGATAGCGTTATGTCATGGTCAAATATCAAAAAAGAATGATGAGAGTTAATGATAAAAAGGCCTGACCTTGTTGTTTTCGAGAAGAAAATTTGGTTTTGAAAATAATTCTTTCAAGCTAGCACGGTAATAGAAAAAAGTGGACTCCAAATTGGGAAAAGTCATATGTTGTGAAAAGAGCTTTTTCAAGCAGAGCATTAATATTAGCAAAAATGGATGAAGATGATTTGCCTAATCTTATAAATTTTGATGTTGTGAAGAAATACTAAGCTTAAAAAATGAAAAAAAAAAGAAAAATGAATGAAAAAAAAAAGAATGAATTAAAAAAGAAGACCTAAATCAAAAACTCTAAAAGGGCAGTTTGAGTCAAAAGAGGTTCATCTAAGTTGAAAACCTAAATAGCCAGCTTAGATGAGAAGGGTACATCATAAAATTTAAGAATTCACCAACCTAGAGGCTAGTATATTCTGATGATCTCTAAGTTATTAGTTGTATCAGGTGGTTGAGTTTTCGAAAAGACTTCAAGATATGTTATCATAATTATTTGATTGTTTATTTTGGGTGTTGTTACTCTATACCCATTTTTGTAACCATTCTTTTTTAATGGCCAAAGTTGTTTTACCATTTTTTAAGAGATATTTCATTTCATACCTTGTGTCTTTCTTTTGATGACTATTTTCCAATCCATCCCTTGGCTTTTCCCTTTAATACCTTGTAGTAGTAGAAATGTGTGATTGCATTTTTACTTTTTGAAATTGAAATAATGATTGATAAATGACTAATAGTAGAAAGATTACTACATTGCCTTGGAAAGGTTGAGAATGATAAAGGCAACTATGAAATGTTTAGTTCTTGGTAGGGATATTGGAAGGGAGAAGAAAGACTTTAAAAGGAGAATATGAGAATTGAATGAGAGGGATGATTGAGAATTAAATT
This sequence comes from Durio zibethinus, assembly GCF_047325235.1. Lineage (NCBI taxonomy): Eukaryota > Viridiplantae > Streptophyta > Magnoliopsida > Malvales > Malvaceae > Durio > Durio zibethinus. The sequence goes on from NC_143171.1 coordinate 15,696,596, forward strand.
GATATGGTCTTAGTGCTTGAAGATTGACGAGTTCAAAATCCAAAATGAAAAGACTTGAGAATTATATACCATAATTGAAAAGAAATTAATCAATTGACATTTACATAGCATACATTGCATTTAGGAATGTCTAGTGCATGAACCTAGGAAATAGTGATATTGCAAGATCTCACATGGAGAAGATAAATATGAAGACTTTTTGATAAAGAAATTACAAATTCTCATTTGAGAAGAAACCTATGAGGTAAGATTCTAATCCTTGAAAAAAGATATTTCAAGAAAACCAGTTATAGACAAAAAATTTTAAGAAAGTGAAGCCCTTGTTCTAAGAAGTATTTTTTGATATTATGAATGATTTGTAAGACCTTTGGGCATAATCTCCTAAAATTTTTTCAGACACGATTTATAAGACCTTTGGACATAATTGTTAAAAAAAACCTCTATTTAAAGGAGCTCATTTATTTATTTTTCAAAAGTTGTTGAGCTTTTATTTAGATAAGCTTTATTTATATATATTTTTCAAAAGTCGTTGAGCCTCTGTTTAGAGGAGCTTGAGCCTCTATTTAGAAGAGCTTTATTTTTTTTTCAAAAGTCATTGAGCCTCTATTTAGAGGAGCCTTATTTATGTTTTTTTCCAAAAATTGTTAAGCTTTTGTTTAAATGAGCCATCTATATTTTCAAAAGTTGTGAGCCTCTATTTAGAATAGCCTTCTATATTTTTAAAAGTCATGAGCCTCTGTTTATAAGAGCCTTATTTATTTTTTAAAAGTTATGAGCCTTTATTTAGAGTAGCCTTATATATTTTTCAAAAGTCATGAGCCTTTGTTTAGAGGAACCTTATTTATTTGTCAAAAGTCATGAGCCTCTGTTTAAATGAGCCAATTTATTTTTTAAAAGTCATGAGCCTCTATTTAGAGGAGCCTTATTTATTGTTTAAAGTTGTGAGGCTTTATTAAGAAGAGCCTTTTATATTTTTCAAAAGTTGTTGAGCCTTTGTTGAGAGGAGCTTTTATACTTTTCAAAATGTTAAACCTCTGTTTGGAGGATTTTTTTCATGTTATTCAAAAGTGTGAGTATCCATTTTTTTTAAAAAAAATGTGCCCAGTTGATTCCTGTTTGTGGTGTCTATGTCTTTGCACAATTCTTGTTTCATAGAAAATGCGCAAAGAGGGGCAACTATAGATACTTCAATTTCTCTGGGGTTGTAATTGTTTTTCTTTTTTAAGTAAAGATAGAAAAACAAAAAAAAGGAAAAATTAGGAAAAGTTTCAAGTGGTTGAATTGGTATCGAATTATTTCTCTGGGATTATAAATTTTGAGTTAAAACCAAAATTGAAGTTAGAATTGGAATGAAATTAAAACTTCATTTAATATAGGGTTCTCTTGATTTGAACTTGAAAAATACAAACCCACACCAAGCAATAGGGGATATAGATTATCAAAGAGGAAAAAACACACAAAAGCAGCTAGAGTGTAGAAAAATTTTTAGGGAAAATCTGTATTTTTTTTGGAAATTTTCTAAAAATTTCTAGATTCTAGCATAAATTTTTGTTGAAATTCATCTTTTTCGATGGATTTTTCTAGTTCCCAATGGGATTTTTCCAATTTCTAATGATTGTTCCATCGGTTTCTTCATTTTAGAGAGAAAGGGAGAAAAAAAAAGGAAAAAAAAGGGAGAAGAAGAGATCTGAGGAAAAATAAAAAAATTTACCTTTTTATACCCTATTAAAATGATGTCATTTTGATGTTTAATTCAACCCAGGATCTGTATGTTTTACTGCTTTGAGGTCTAACCTGAGTGTAACCCAATTTATAGTCCATTCTAGCCTTTGTCTCTTAAGCCAAGCCGAGCTGAGCCATCATCCTAAGCTGTTCTAGCTTTCTTTCTTATAGCCGAGCCCTCTAGCCGCTAGAGCCGAGCTGTTCCTATTTTGGTAATTTTTATTTAAGTTATTTAATTAATTAATCAATTTTTTTGTTTATTTTATTTTTAAAGTATTTTTGCATAATTGAATTTTAGAAAAACATTAAATACAATGAAATAAAAAATATAAAACAAAATAAAACACTAATAATTTTTTTTAGAATAAATAATAATTATCCAATGATGGAATTTTTAGAAATTGCAAAAGGTTAATTTCTATAAATTTTCTAGGTGAGAATTTTTTTAAAATTTGTCCCAAATTGTAGAATAATTTAGATAAAATTTTAATAATAATAATAATAATAATAATAATAATTTTTATTATTATTATAATTATTATGACTATTATTATTCTTATTTATTTTCAATTTTAAAAAATAAAAATAAAAATTTAATAAAATTTTGGAATTAAATACTAATTACCCAATGATGAGATTCTTAAAAATTTCAGATGATAAATTTCCAAAGAAATCTCTAGGAGAGGAATTTCTCTAAATTTGTCACAAATAGTTAAGTAATTTAGATGAAATTTCAATAAAAGTAATTGTATTCTTTTCTGGACAATAAAAATATAACTTACAAAGTTGGTTGAAAATATTTGACAATTTATCTAAGGATGAGAATCTTAAAAATTTCAAATAGTAAATTTCCTAAGAAATCTCTACGTGAGAAATTTCTTTAAATTTGTCCTAAATAGTGGAAGAATTTAAATGAAACTTCAAAAAAATAATTTTCATATTATTTTCTTTCCAAAGATTAGGAAACTAACAAGAGGTTTTTTTTTTTTCTAAATAGACCCAATTGGTGGAAAATTTAGAAATAGAAAAGATAAAATAAAAATAAATTCCAAGGATGAAGTCTTAGTAATCACAAATGGATGATTATCTAAAAAATTTATAGGTGAGAAGATATTTCTAATTTCACCCAAATAGTGGAAGAATTAGATATATTTTCAATAAAAAATAAAAAAAATGATTAAACCTTTTTCCAATGATGGAGCCTCTTTAAGAAAACAAATGAGATTCTTGAATACTCTTGAGGTGAGGAAATATTTTTAAGAATTCTACCAGATTGATGGAGAATCTTAAATGTTTTTTCTAATAATCAACATTAAAATTTAAAACCATTAGAATTAAGACTTTAGGATAATTTTAAATGAAATGGTACCATCTTTTGGATGGGCATGTGGGGTGCTATAGCCTTCTACATATGTAATCAAACTCTTAAACCCTATTTTGATTAATAGACTAAAACTTATTCTTAAGGGACCCTTAGTCAAGCTTGGGAGCTTTTTAAAAGGATAGATTCATTAGGTGACCAATCACACCTAGATAAGAGATTGGTGGTGACTCCTCTTATTAAATCTAGCTATAGATTTTCAAATCTATATGTTATGACAATAATAAAGTAAGATAAAAAGGTTCATGGTTTTATGGCCATTCCTTCAATTTTAAGCATTTTTGATTGATTCAATATGACTTTTCTTAATATGTAATGTAGGCCAAGTTTCAAGGTTCTTAAAGGAAGGGATAGATAAGAGCAAAATAAATGTCTGAAGGTGATTAAACCAAGGATCATTTTTCATTTAAAGATTCACTTTTAAGGTATTTGTCCTTTCATTTTCCCATGATTTTTACTCAATCATTCATTTCTTCTTCTTCCCCCTTTTTGAATAGATTCAAAACTTTTGAGAACCTTTTATTAGACTTTTGCCTTTAACATATATGGTCCCTTATTTGGACTTTACCAATCTTGACCCTTGATGTATCCTTTTTACCCCCAATGTGGAGGGTAATTCTTGGTCAGGGTTTATTTTGAAAAAATTTTATCAGGTTCAAAGGGGTAGCAAAGGATAAATTTCTATATTTGTGAAGGGATAATGAAAGATGGCCATTTATTATCTCAAGCACAATTACTTAAATTCAAAAGGTAATTTTTTTCAAAAGAAAAGGTTCGAAGAAAGAAAAAAATCTTCTTTTTTGGGATTTCTATTGACATTAACTCCGTTAAACTCTTTGGTTTTCTATTGACATTAACTCCCGTTAAACTCTTTGGTTTTCTCTCATTAGTTTTTTCATAAATTTATTGAGATTCTTTCATTTTTGGATTCATTCAAATGCCTTAAATGCATGATGTCATAATTAAATTTTTTTCCTTTTTTCATTTCATTTCATTTTTTCTTCCTTTTTCTTTTTTTTTTCTTCTCTTATTTTCTTGCAAGGGATAAATTTCTATATTTGTGAAAGGATGATGAAATATGGCCATTTATTATCTCAAGCACAATTACTTAAATTCAAAAGGGAAATTTTTTCAAAAGAAAAGGTTCGAAGAAATAAAAAAATTTTCTTTTTTGGGATTTCTATTGACATTAACTCCCGTTAAACTCTTTGGTTTTCTCTCATTAGTTTTTTGATAAATTTATTGAGATTCTTTCATTTTTGGATTCATTCAAATGCCTTAAGTGCATGATGTCATAATTAAATTTTTTTCCTTTTTTCCTTTTTTCCTTTCATTTCATTTTTTCTTCATTTTTCATTTTTTTTTCTTCTCTTATTTTCTTTTTTCTTTACATACCCCCACCATTCGTGAAAGATGCCTTATTTTAACAAGCCACCCCTTATGAAGGTGAATGTGAGAATAATGGTCATATGGAATCAACTCCCCTGAGGTGTCAAAGAGTTCATGCCACTTTATAACAAACCAACAATTGATCACAATTCAAGTTGTCCTTAGGCCAATAGGGTCCTTTTTTTGTCAGAGTGCCCCCTAGAAACTGGATAAAGATAATTTTTAGGCTAGATGACTGAAAGCTTTTTACACTTTTTTTCTTAGGAAAATCCTAAAATGCAAAACTTTTAAAGAAACAAAATCTCAAATGACACAATATTCATAAATCATAAGACAATGCAATACGTCATAATTGAAATTTAAAGTTTATTCATTTAGTGCAATCATTCAAACTCCCTCTAACACTCTTAAGGATATACAAACTTAAAAGACTACCTTATCCTTAGAATTTTAATTTTTGACTTTTCCATTATTCAATTAGCATAACCACTAACCCTGACTGAGCTGAATTGGCCTCCATTGTTCCATGAGTTTCAAAGTCAAAATACCATCCTTGATGAGATCATCAATTTTTTCCTTCAACTGCCTATATTTTTCAATTGAATGGTCGATTACTCCCATGTAATAAACACATTTACTCTTGGGATCATAACTTCTTGCCAATGGATTTGGAGCTATTTTCATCAGTTTAGGCATTAGGTTATGATTTTTAACAAGCAAAAGCAAAAAATCAGGAATGGGAATTGGCAACTTTCCATGATCATTTTTCAACCCTCTTTAGTTTATCATTGGTTTTTTAATATCTTTAGGTGCTAATCCAGGAGTATAGACAATACTACTAACAGTCATTGGAGGATTTTCTTGAAAGCTAGTTTGATAAAGATAAGAACTTTGGGAAGCACTATCTATGATTGGGTTAGAATAATAAGGATTGCATGAGGTAAGGCCCTTCAGTGATTGCCTTTCTTGTGTGACCATTTGCCTTTCTATTTTTTTATTCTTATATGCACTAACTCTTTCAACATCATCTATATCACTTTAGTTAATCTTGCTACTCTTCATTTCCATGTTTTGAAGAATTAGCTTATCCAAGACCAAATTAGCCTCAACCAAACATTTAGGTGTGTGTTCTATCATAATCACCTTGTCTTTATTTCTCTTTTTTAGTTGCCTACAACACTGTTTGTTTTCCCAGCATAGGTTAATAAAGGACTTCCATAAACATTTGGCTTTGCCTTGGTGTCAAAATTAAGTTGCATGACCTTCACTAATGCTTGCACCTTGTACTTCAAAATCGTATAATCTTTTAAAGAATGACCCAGAGTGCCATAATGGCATTCACATTAGGCAATAAGGTTGTATCATTTAAGATATGGTGGTTTGAAAGACCTAATATGGACAGGGGATGGCCTTTCAAGAGTTATGGGTAGAGGTCTATGTAATAAATGGGTATTGGGTCAATAGGAGTTCTATTTTTGATGTTGGTGGTGTGGGATTTTTTCTACTCCAGAGTTGGATTGCCTAGTTGGGAAATGGTTGTTTGGTTGATGTTAGAGTGAATTGGAGAATTTTGGCTCAAAAACTAGGTTGATACATTGGTTGAAGAGGTGGTGGTGGAATAATGGGCTAAACAAATGGTTATGGAATGTGAGGTAAAGGACATGAGTTCAAGTGTGAAATTCTCAGAGGTTGTATGAAGCTTGGGCACTTGGTCCTAAATGCTTGAAAAAAAAATCGAAAGTAGTCATGAGGAAAGTTTAAGTACAGGTTTAGATTTGAAAGTTGGTGAGGGTTGCTTGAAACCTAGTGACTTTGTCTTGAAAATCAAACTTTTGAGTTCAGTCATTTTTGTGGCTGATTCATCCATTCTTTTTTTTAGCTTATTCAAACTTTGATCTCTACGATATGCATCGGGATTTTCTTGAGACATATTAGACACAATAAGAATTGATTGATCGTGATTTGATTGAATTGGAAGTGATAATGACCAACTTAACCCCACCATCACCTTTAACCATTTCTAGTTGCTGAGCAATATGTTGTTTCATTTCTCAAAACTCATGCCCAAATTCTTCTTGATTTGATTTTAACGTACTGATCTTCACCTCCAATTAATTTCCCATTTTTGGCCTTCTGATGCCCACCAATACAAAACTTTCAAGGTTTAGACCAAAAAGTCTATGTTATTACCTTTTACTAAATGAATGCCACAATAAATTACAATACACAAAACTTGTTTATGAAAGCATGAACATGATAAGAATGCTAGAAAATGTCATGAAATGCATAGATGCCTAAGACAATAGATTTTCATATTTACAAGGCCTAAATTATAAAAAATATCACTTAAAAATATGCAAGAAATGCAATGTCCTGGTGTAATGGTAGTGATTGCAATTTTATACAATACATGTTTTATAGAATCCTATTATTCATGAATCCAAATGTATGAAATGCAATGACATACTATATGTGTAATGAGATGTATACCTATGACTGATGTAACATACTTATGTGAAATGCACTGATATATTATATGAAATGCAATGCACATGTTATGCCGATGCAATGAAATTGACACTACCTTAAGATATGCAATGAAATATAGTGCATGTAGTAGCTATTAAGATGTGCATGAAATGGAATGTATGTACTATCTATTGGGATGTGCATGGAATGTATGTATTATCTATTAATATGTGTATGAGATGGAATGCATTTATTAAGATGTGTGTGAGATAGAATGTAAGTACTATCTATTAAGATATGCATGAGATGGAATGCATGTATGTCATTGTGATGTACATAGGATGGACTACATGTATTTTCTATTATGATATGCATGACATGGACTACATGTGTTATCTATTTAGATGTGCATGAAACGAAATACATGTACTATCTTATTATTTCTAATTCCAAAAATATGACAATGTATGCAAATAGGATTAAATGAAATTCAAAGGATGAAATAGCATTGACTCTTTTTTTTTTTATTTTAGAGGGGGAAAAAATCAAAAGCACACATTTTTTTCCACGTAGAATATTTAGGACTCAAAGATTTTTTTTATTTTTATTTTTTTATTAGGTCAATAAACAAAGGATTTAAGAAAAACTTTCCCATTTTTTTTTTGCTTTTTCTTTCTTCTTTTTTTTTTTTGAAAAATTTTTGAAAATTTTTTTGTTGCTTGTTTTTAAAGATTTTTTTTGGATAGTGAAAAGAAATTTTATTTTAAAACACTTCTTAAAGATGCATTTTTTGAACGAACAGCAAATGAATTAAACTACATGTCAAAAAAATTTTTTTTAAAGAATACTTTTATTCTTTTTCTTTTTTTTTTTTTCAAAATTTCAGTCTTATTCACTCCATTATTACCCCTAAATATAGATTGCATTAGAGTGTCTTTTCAAGTGATGTAATTTAGGTAATTTCTACAAAGGGTGTGGCATGGCTTTACCTAAGGCTAGCTACCTAGGGTTCACTATATGTTGGGCTAGGAATTGATGCATCTAAAGTTATCAAATTGTTCCTCACATCATTGTCCATCACAAACTAATTAGGCACCATGATCCTCACCAATTATAGGCTATGAGTGGAAAATGTACATTCTGAGTAGGAATGTTTCACTAGCCATTGCGAAGGTATGTAACTACTTTAATTCCTCCTATAAAAGGTTAAAGCTAGGGTATAAAGCTTATGCATGCAATGTAGATGTGAGTGTGTGTGAAGGAACATACAAACCTTTCATACTTTCCTTAAATACCCCTATCCTAAATGCCCCACAATTATTAAAAATAGAATAAATAACAACAATTTAAATAAATGACATAATTAAAATATGCATGAAATGTAAAACACACACAAAGTTTTTTTTTAATTTTATGCTCTTTTGAAATAAGGAAATTAAAATCAACATTCTTTTTGAATTTTTTAGAATGTTTTTCAATTATTCCACCTTTTAAGAAAACAAGAAAATTAAAATCAAGGAATTAAGATTAAACACTAATTAGGACCATTAAACCAAAATTTAGGATAACATGCAACCAATCTTTGGCTTGACTCTCTAAAAAATATATCCCCAATGGAGTCACCAAGTTGTAATGATGTTTCGAGTGCCCGTGCACCAGAAAATAAGGAATTTGGAAAATGGGGGCTTAAAAAAGCATTTTTTATAAAAACCAAAATGAAGATCTACCACCAATCCTTTTTTTAGGGTGTGATTGACCACCCAAAAATTTTATCCTTTGATAAAATATTTAAAACGGGTTTAAAGTTTTATAAAAGAATAATTTGTGGTATGTGAAAACAAAGTTTGGGTCTAAGAGTTAGTTGTGAGTGGGGAAGGATTAGCACTCTCATGTGTAATCCTTAGATTTTGGTTTTTTTGGTCCCATTTTAGTGTTTAGAAATTAATTCCTCTCTTTCATTAATTCATAAAAAGAACTTGAAATTTTTGGATCAAAATGAAAACACTTTAAGTATCAAGATACCTTTTTCACTCTCTCATATTTAAGTAGAACTTCAAAAATATTATATTTACTTGAGATATTAGCTTATTCAAAACATTTTTCTTTAAAAAACCCTCACTTAAAACCATATGCTTGAACATAATATATGATGAATGCATGATATGAATGACAATGTATGAATACATAACAATTTATGAATGCATGTAACAAAATAAAATGTGATTTAAGTGCTTGAATGGGGTTAGAGTTTATGAGTTGATTTGGGTTTTTAGGTTTTTGAGGTTTGGTTTAAGGTTTGGGTTGGTTAGGGTCTAGGTTAGGTTTCATATTTGGTTTCGGGTATGGTCTGGAGTTTAAGTTAGTTTAGGGTTTAGAGGGTGGCTTCGAGTTTGGAGGGTAATTTAGGGTTTGAAGAGTGGTTTAGGGTTTCACAGGTGGTTTAAGGTTTGGAATTTGGGTTTCATTGAAAATGCAAGTGACAAAAACAAATTACAAGGATGCCATTGGTAAAAATGTAAATATTGATACATGTGACAAAAAACAAAAATGACTTTGGTAAAAATATAAATATTGATACATGTGACAAATAACAAAAATGACATTGGTGAAAATGTAAATATTAATGAATGACTAAGGAGTAAACTAATTACAAATCTAGGCATTTTAAAAACTATATGACAAACTAAATACGCATGTGAAAACATGATGTAAATCAATCAATCACTAAAGTTTTTAAATTCTCAAAAAATATTCCACCATTTGTTTTGTCTCTTGAAAATTCATGCAAACAAACACAAAAATTAGCAAACAAGATATCAAATCAACAATTTATTCATAGAAATTAAATCAAACATATTGAAAACCTGATGAACAAAGTAAGAACACAAATAATTAAGGATCAACCAAACAAAAAACTAGAACATGAACTAAACACCAACTTATATCACTAATTAACCAAAATTCATGTAAAATACAAGCAAACTAATCATTTAATTATCATAAACAACATTCTTCAAGGAAGAGGTTTGGCCATTGTGGAGCAATCCTTGGCCGAACCTTCAAATGGTTTTAATGATGGATTGGCTTTTGTTTTCTTTGATCACTTGTCTCAAATCAAGCTATAACTTAGTTGTTTAAGATTTGGATCAAATTTGAGGCTAAGAACACAAGCAACAATGAATTTTTTAATGAAAAACAAAAAAAAATGAAGAGAAAAAATATTTAAATGCAATGATATGTGATGAAAATGCAAGAAATGTATGATAAAAATTAGTAAAATTATACCTCCAAGCTAGCAAACTTCAAAGATTTTTTCTTTTCTTTTTCTTCTAGCTTTTTAATGTTTCCAGTCCATTCTCCTCTTACAACCGTGAATTCTAGCCCTTTCAAATAGTGAAAAAATATCCCTTGTAAATGAATGTGAGTTCTTATATTAAAACTTCATCTAATATCTAATATTTCTCCTTTTTTTTCTTTGCAAAGAATCATCTTCCACCATTAGATCCAACTTGTCAAAATCATCATATGGTTGAGAATGCTTGCTACAAAAGATTGGATTTTTAATGCTACTGTAACCAAATTAAAAGATCATTTTACCCCTATTAGAAAGCTTTTGGTTTCTAAGCCATTTTTTGGAAAACAATGATCCCTTCTTCATTTTTATGATTTTAAAGCATCAAAAGTCATGAAATAATGTGAAATTAAGATGAAAGTTTTCATGAAATCTGACCTCGAGATGGTCAAATTATGAAATTACCCTTTAGGCGTATTTTGGTAATTTCACACCTCCTAAGGTGCTGCCAAAGTTTTCAATGCACCAAAAATCATCAAACATTATAAAAACATAAACTAGAAAATTTCACAAAAATCGACATTGGGAAGGTCAAATTACAAAATTACCCTTAATGGGGTAGTTTGGTAATTTCACACCTTTCGAGGTACAATAAAGATTTTTAAAAATCCAAAAATCATCAAACAATATCAAATCATGATCTAGAGCTTTTCACGAAATTCTAATCTTAGAAAGGTCAAATTACGAAAATACTCATAAAGGATATTTTGTAATTTCACATCTCCCAATGTATGATATGAGTTTTTAATGCATAAAAAATCATTAAAATACATTCAATTATGGTTTGGACATTTTCATGAAAATCCGACTTCAAAAAAGTCAAATTACAAAAATACCCTTAAACATTTTAGTAATTTTACACTTTCGAAGTGCAATTAGATTTTTTATAATGCTTTCAAAAAAATCACAAATTTCAATTTAAAATCACATTGATTCTAATTGGTTGTGAATTTTAAAAGTTGTGAATTTTGAAAGTTGATCCGAGTTCTAACTCTTTGAACCAAGATTTGACTTTATTTGACCAAATTTAACATTAGGATATTGAATCAAATTAGCCTAAATTTTGATTTTAAAAACTTGTCAAAATTTAGAAAATGTTGGATTTTAACCTAGTTAGATTTTAAAAACTTCATAAATTGTCAAATTTTGCCTGGATATAATTAGGTGTCTACAATGGTGACTCATTATATTTTTAAAATTGTCTAGTAGCCGAGTCCTTGAACAAAATCATTACGGCATTTTTTTGTCTCCTTTTAATGATTTTTTATCTCTAAAAGGCCCATTGAAAAATACAACTGAACCTAGATTTTGACAAGTAACACAGATACAAGTGGTTAGAAAATTTAAAACAACCACTAAAATATCAAACAAAATGTAAAAATCCATTTCGAATTTTTGATATTTGAAAATTCAATAGCATTGTTGTGTTTTACCATCCACTAGTGATTAGATTTTTCCCTCTTTCCCTTATTTAGATTAGAGTTTTTGAAATCTTCACCAAAAATTTTAGATTTAAGTTGTTAGTTCAAGCATAAAAGGCAACCCAAGAAAGGGTGAATTTTATCATTAAAATTTTAAGGAAATTTGAAGCTAAGGTAATGTGACAAATATGGAAAATATGGAAATGGAAAAGCAATTTAAATCAAAGTAATATACAAGTAAACTAAATGAAGCATAGGGAAAGGGATGCAAACAAATAGATGTAAAAAGGTTTGAATCTTCTCTAATAAGGTACCTATGTCCTCTCATTTGCCTTTCTAGCATCCTTCCTTTTTATATGCTAAGATAGCAACCTCTATCTCGATAAGGATTCTACCTAATTCTTAAAGCAAATTACTCAAAATGATGCCTCACCTCATCTTTTACAAACTAGTGAAACTTCTAATAGGCAAGTGTATGCTATGTTTAAGTACAATAATGAAGAGAATAATAAAAATGAGATACAAGAATTACAAAGGAATATGAATTAAAGCACTATAGACTTGAAAGCCTTTTTTTTTCTTGATTTGACACTTTTAGATGTTCTCTTTACACTTAAGAATGCGTTGGAGGCTTCTTTTTATAGTGGAATATGAATTATAGTCATTATGGATTATTTGAGTGATAATGAGCCATTGAAAACTTTAAATTTTGACTCTTTTAAATTTTGTTCTAAACGAGAAGATCAATTTTTTGCTATAGGGGATTGATTCTTTTGCTTAAAAATTCAAAAACTTGAATGTTAGAGACCAATGGATTGATGCTTTTAAGGATGCGATATATTGTAGATCAATCACTTCAACTAAAATTTCAAAAAGAGTATTTTTTAATCAAATGACTAACCTTTTGGGTAAGGGAATTTAACCTAGGATTAGTCATTTCAACAAAAAATTCAAAAGGAACATCATGTTTGTCAATGATTTGATCCTTTACATAAGGGATCGATATTTTGGTAAAAACCTAAAATGGGATCGATCCTTTAATAAAAGGGATCAATCCTTTTACTTAATTTTGAAAATTTTGACTTATTTAACCTAGAAAAGGGATTAACTTTTATCCTAAATCTCATTTGACAAAAAAAATTTATTTAAAAAGTTATATTTTGAGAAAGTAATTTAGTCTGAAACGTTCAAGTAATTTTTTAATCCAAGATTATAGCCCAATACATTTTTCTTTTCAAGAACAAAAGCTTTAAGTCAAACATATTTAAAAATTCTCTTTTCTTTAAAGCTATAGTCAGAAGATTATGCAAAGTCCAAAGACAAACATTTTTTAATATCAATTAAACTTGTTTTTTTTCAAATGAAGCTCAAAGAAAATTTCATTTTCAAACTATACCAAAAGTGGAAAGTAAATTTACATCTGAAAAGCATGCTTAATGTTTTAAGCATTTCATATATTCAAAAAAAATGTTTTAATCATTTTGAAAATTTGATAAATTTAAGGCTAACATAAATCTGACACTCAAATACCTCCACCACCTATTATGTTGTCTTGTGCCATCCAAAACCCCATTAACACCTTTAAATCATGTCATTCCCTTTTATGCTAGCCTAGAAACCTTGAAACAAACTGTAAACACCCCATTTTATCTGAAAAAATTGTCCAAAATTGAAATGGGCCTTTGATTGTAAAATGGGCCTTATTGGAAAGCTTTAGGCCCAATAAGATAAAAGCATAAAATGTTTAATCTTGAGTTGTAATTTTATTTTAATTTTAATTTTTTTAATTAGTTTTAGTTCTAAGTTTTTGATTTATTTTGGTGAAAAAAAAAAGAAAGAAAAAATTCAAAGTAAAAAAAAAGGTAAGAAAGAAAAGGAAAGCTTGAAAACCCATAAACGTGTTTGGAATCGATTTGAAGTTTGAACATTAATCCCATGAATTCAATCTTGGCAAAGAGGAAACTAAAACATGGGCGAAAAGGAAACTTTGAAAGAATCAAATCAGACCATGAAATCTTTGGCATTCAATGAGAATCCCAAAGATTCTTCTAAAATGTCCAATATAAACTTAATCGATCAAATGGCAAGAACACACAAAAAAGATATGCAAAAAATAAATTGCGAAGCAAGAAACAAATTTTAATAAATTTCAATAATCATATTTTTTTAGGTTTAGTTTTTAGTTCTAGGAATCTTGGATTTTTATTTCTGGGTTCTAGTTGTGGATTCTGGTTTTTCTTGCATATTTAGGTTTTGATTTTTTTCGGGTTTTAATTGATTCTAGGGGGATTGCTAGAGTTTTGGATTTTGGAAATTTTTGGATTTCTAGGTTTATATATATATATATATTACAAATTTTTTGGATTTTTCTAGAATACAATTAAATTTTTTAATGGTATTTGAAGTTCCCAATGAGATTATGGCAAAAATTCCAAATCCCAATGTGTTTTCCAAAATTCGATGTCAGTGTTTAGAGAGAAACAAATTTCAATAATCATATTTTTTTGGGTTTAGTTTTTAGTTCTAGGAATGCTTTATTTTTTTTTTCTTTTTTGGGTTCTACTTATAGGTTTTGGGTTTTCTTTCATTTTTGGGTTTTAACTGTTTTAGAGTTTTAATTGATATTAGGGGGATTGCCAAAGTTTTGGATTTTGGAAATTTTTGGATTTCTGGGTTTCTATATATATTTTTCTAGAAATTTTCTAGATTTCCCTAGAAAATAATTAAATTTTTTTATGGTATTTGAAGTTCTCAATGAGATTAGGGCAAAAATTCCATATCTTAATGTGTTTTCCAAAATTTGGTGCCGTGTTCATCTATTATTTAGAGAGAAACAAATTTCAATAATCATATTTTTTTGGGTTTAGTTTTTAGTTTTGGGCATGCTTGATTTTTTATTTTTGGGTTCTAGTTTTGGATTTTGGGTTTTCTTGCATTTTTGGGTTTTAACTGTTTTCGAGTTTTAATTGATTCTGGGGGATTACTAGAGTTTTGGATTTTGGAAAGTTTTGGATTTCTAGGTTTATATATATATTTTGGAAATTTTTTGGATTTTTCTAAAAATTGATTAAATTATTCAATGGTATTTGAAGTTCCCAACGAGATTACAACAAAATTCCAAATACTAATGTGTTTTCCAAATTTTGGTGCTGATGTTTGTAGATATCGAATTTTGTTCAAAAAATTTAGCACGCTTAACCTAGGCCCATTTGAAGTCCGTAAAAAGTCCCTTTAAAGAGCCTATAAAATGTATCGATATTTAGGCCTAATAAACAAAGAAAAATGAGACCCATATGGCTAATGCCAAATTCTTTTGCATGGGGTTTATATGGATGATACCTTTTCATATAGATGTATGGAGAATAAAGAATAAATGACATACATAAACCCTAAAGTCAACTCAAGTCAAAATTGCACAAAACTTAATCAAAATGAATAGAATCTTCAAAGTTCAAAGTCTAATTGAAATCAATGTGGTTTTAAATTAAATTTGGTGATTTTTAAAACACTAAAATTTTTATTATACGGGGAAAAGTTTGAAATTAACAAAATATCCCATAAAAGGGTATTTTTGTAATTTATCTTTCTTGAGCTTAGATTTTAATAAAATTTTCTAGATCTTAATTTCATAATATTTCATGATTTTTTGTGCATTTGAAATCATAGCTGTACCTTGAGAAGTGTAAAATTACTAAATACCCTTATAAGGGTATTTTCATAATTTGATCTTCTTGAGCTAAGATTTTCATGAAACTTTTCATATCTCAATTTTATAATATTTCATGATTTTTGGTATTTTAAAATCCTAAAAATGAGCATGGAAATATTGATTTCTAAAAAAATTACCTAAATATTGAAAACTTTGCACTATTGGGTAAATGGGTCTTTTCATGTATTTGAAGGGCATAAAAATATGACATTTGTAGTGAATAATGTGGGCCATTGGATCTTTCATTAATATGATCTAATGGCCAAAGGTGGTTCCTTGGAAAGAATAAAAAGACAAGTTTTGACCCTCAAATGAATTCTCATCCAAGGGTCTAAATTCATCAAGAATTAGATTTTTTTTAGGAGCTAACTATTAAAAGGGGCTGAGGGCTTTGGTCAAAAAAAGGGGGAGGAGGAAGGCTAAAAGGGTGGAAAAAAAAAACATGTAAAAAAAAGAAGAGAAAGAAGTTGCTAAAAAAAAAAGAAAGCCAAATTGAGAAGGAAAATGAGGAGAAGAAAAAAAAAAGAGGGATGGAAGAGGGTGCTAGAGGTTAAGGGAGAGTGAACATAAAAAAGTAAGGGAAGAAAGGCTGAAAGAGGGAGAAGGACATAAAAAAAAAAGGCTAGAAGGCTGAAGAAAAAAAAAGGGGCTAACGTGAAAAAAAAAAGGCTAAAGAGGAGAAAAACATGTAATAAAAGAAGAAAGGAAAACCTCACCAAAAAAAAAGGTAGAGGTCTATCAATTAGAAAAAAAAAAAGAAAAGAGGGCCAAAGGAAGGGAAAAGAGAGGTTTGCCAACCAAAAAAAAAAGAGTATGTTGAGAAGAGAGGTCGATTGAGAGAGAAGTCTATAACAAAAATAAAAAAAAAAAGAGAAAGATGAGCAGCAAGGGATGTCTTCGATTTAGAAAAAAAGAGAAGTAGAAAAAGTTTCCTAGCTAAAAAAAATGAGGAAAGGTTTCAAAAAAACAATAACAAAAAAAAGAGGTCATCTACTAAAGAGAAAAGGGGTTGGGAGAAAGTTGAAAAAAAAAAGAGAGAGGGATATAAAAAAAGAAAGGCAAAAAAGAGAAAAAACTGAAGAAGAATTAGAAGGCATGAAGCATAGAGGCGGCAAACCAAAAAAAAAGAGAAACCAAAAGGAAGAGAGGCAGTTGAAAAAATATATATATAGAAGGCAGTGACAGTGAAGCAAAGCTAGGCAAGCATTCATAGAACCAGAAAAACTAGAACAAAAAAATAAATAAATAAAGGCATAAAGCATAGAGGCAGAGAAGATAGGCTTAGATTATAGGTACATGAAAGTACTGAAGAAACTAAACAAGAACATGAAGTTGGTAAAGAAGCTTACCAAGAAGTATCATGCCTTTTTGGCTTCTAAATCTGTCATCAAGCAAATCTTTTGTCTCTTGGGTCCTGGTTTCAACAAAGCAAGGAAATTCTCAACCCTTGTTACTTACCAAGAATCCTCAGAATCCAAAGTGAATAAGACTAAGACAATAATAAAGTTTCAACTAAAGAAGGTACTTTGCATGAGAAGGTGATATTTGCTTTTATAAAAGAGAAACCTTTCTATTTTAAAGAATAAGTAAGAGCAAAAAGGTTTTTAGTAATTTCTTTTTGTGCTTTTCATTCTCGCGTGAAATATGGCTTCAAGTCTTCTCGGTTTGCTACAATATTTTGGTTCATATAATTCATTTCCTGATACTTCAACCTTAACCAAATTTATTCCTTTTTTTAATATCATATCCTCTTTCGATTTGATGTTTTAGAGGTTGCTTCTAGTGTAGTCCCTAGTCTAGTCTTTCGATGTTTTGTTGTGTTGATTGATTTCTAAAGTTTCAAACAATACTAATGTTTATTGTACGATGATTTTTTATAAAAACTAGGGTCTTCTCATTTTTGTCTATTGATGATCATACTATGCCACTTAGCTTAAAACCATCCTTTATTTTACTCATTCAAACTTATTTTCATGCATGGTTTATCTCAACCATTGTTTTACTTGTAAGATATTTCTGGCTTAACTAAAGTTCTAATTCTATGTCTCTTTTATGGGTTGGTTGAATCTTTATAATCACTTTAGTTTTTATGCATTTCAATTTTCATACTTTAGTTGATTTTTTAAATGTAAAATTAATTCCTTGCACTTTTGATTCATACAAAGTAATATAATAAATTGAATGAAATTTTCTTGAGGATGGGATTCTAAGCAAGTCTGAGTAAAAATTCCTAAGAAATCCCTAGGTGAGAAAATTTTTCTCAAATATCATCAAAGTATTGAGGTATCTAGGAAAATTTTCAATAAAAATTTTTTATTTACTTTGTTCTTTTCAATTTTTAGTGATAATTGGAAAATAATTAGAGAAGATTAAAACATAATCAATATATCTTTTTCATATACATGTTCTACTTGATTGTTTGCAATATATACTTTTAATAATAAAATATTGTAATAAAAATTTCCAATCATGAGACTTTGGGAAGTCCGAGTAATGATTATCGAGAATTCTCTAGGTGAGAAAAGTTTTCTAAAAATTACCAAAGTATTGGAATATTTAGAAGTTTCTTTTCAATATGAAAAATTTTCATTTTTAATTATTTAACTTTTAAATAAATGTGTATTTTTAGGAAATAAATGTATTTGCGATAACTATATTATTACATGATTTTTAATATTTTTTTGAAACAAATGAAAAATCTCTAACAGTGAGATCCTAAAGAAATTCGAGTAGTGATTCTTTAAGAATCTTTAGGTAAGAAAATCTATCTAAAATGCTGCCAATGTATTGGAGTACTTAGATAAATTTGTGATAAAGATTTCTCGCTCTTTTAAATGGCATAGAAATGAGTTTTGGAAAATACTATTTGTTTTTCAAATTATAGATATCATATTTTATGTTTTTCAAAAATAAATGCTGGAAATAAATATGGACCATCAAGGATAGGATTTTTTAGAATTTTGAGTAGCGTTTCTTAAAAATTCCTTAGATGAGATGGTTCTTTTTAGTATTGTCAAAGTATTGGAATATTTTTAGAAAATTTTCAATATAATGTTCAATATAAGGTTCTTATTTATTCTTTTCAAGCATACAAAAAATAAAAACATGTTTTTTTAAAGAAAACTAAGAAAATTGATTTTGAAATACCGAAATTAAGACCATTTTTGTCAATATTAAAAGATAACACATAATTAATTGGTACCATTTTAAATAAGCATTGTGGGCATGTTAATCCTTCCCCACACATAATCGACTCTCGAACCCAAACTATTTTCATAGACCTAAGAATTATCCTTTTAATAAAATTTTAATTAGTTTTAAAATTTTATTAAGAAGGTAAGTTTTAAATGGTGGCCAATTAGCCCTAAACAAAAAAGATTGGTAGCAACTCCATCTTTTATTTTTAAATTCGTCTAGCAGTCCCTAAAATCGTAATAACAACTTGGTGACTCTACTTGGGACAGCATTTTTGTTAGAGAGCGAGGCCAAAAGTTAATAATGTGTTATCTTTAGTTTTGCTTTAATGGTCTTATTTGGTTTTTAACATTAATCTTCTTGATTTTGATTTTTTTTTAAATAACATTAGTAATAAAAATTTACATGCATTTCATTTTAATTATGTCATTTTTTCATTATTTATTTTATGCATATGTTAATCTCAATAAATTGTGGTGCATGTAGGATAGAAATTATGATATTATTTTTTCTCACACATGAAGAAACATTATATATTATGCATGATCTCTATACCCGGGCTCTAACCTTGCTAGGATGGAGTAAAGTACTTATGCTCTCATGAGGTGATAACTTCCGCAATGGCAAGCGAAATACTCTCACTTAGATTGAACCCTTTCTGTTCATAGCCCATAATGGGTGAAGATTGGGGTGCCTTACTAGTCCTATATGGATGCCAATAAGGAACAATTTGAAAACTTTTTAGATATATAAATCCTCACTTAGCATATTGTAAACTTTAGGGGACCATCTTTAGGAAGAGTCATGCCAACCTTTTTAATAGAAAATTACCAGAATTAAGGCATAAAGAAGCATTCCAATACAATTGGTGTATGAATAGTGTAAATAAAACTAAAATAGTATAAAAAAATAATGGAGTGGGTACAATTAAAATTTTGAAAAATGAAATAAAAAAAAAGAAGCATTTGTTTGAAAGAAAAAAAGAAAAAAATTTTTAAACATAAAGTTCATTCATTTTGTGCTTATCAAAAATTGGCATTTTTAGAAATGTTTTAAAATAAAATGAAGAAAATTTTTAGCATTATCCAACAATAAAAAACAAACAAACAAACAAACAAAAATTTTCAAAAATAAAGGTTTTTCTTAAATTTTTTTGGCCAAATAAAAATTGTGTTCTTAAATTTTTTTGCCTTTTTCAAAAAGAAAAGAAAAAAGAATTTTAAATTTGAATTTTTCATTCAATTTATTACATACATTTTTCATCATGTTAAAAAAAAAAGAATAATTGGATAGCATATACGCCCTATCCTATACATCCTAGTAGATAGTATATGCATCCCAATTGATCACATCATAATAAGATAATACATGCATTGCATACCATCCACATCAATGTATAGTACATGCATCCCATTTTATGCATATGTTGATAAATGATACATGCCTCTCACACCATCTTAATAGGTAGTGCGCGCACTTTATTTCATTACATATTTTAAGGTAATGTTAGTTTCATTAGGTCGACATAACACAAGCATTCCATGTAGACATATCTCGTGCACTTGATAGGTTCATGCATTCTATACAAGTATGTTGCATTAATTATAGGTATATATCTCATGACTCATAACATGTTATAGCATTTCATGCATATGGATTCATGAATGGTAGAGTTTTATAGAACATGAATTGCATTTTATATCCCACCATCACTACAACATAACGTTACATTCCTTGCATATACATTCATGGATGAGGAAACTTTTACCATTTGGAACTTGTATGTATAAAAATCCATTATCTTAGGTATATTTGCATTTCATAACATTTTTTAAAAACATGCTCTATGTGTCACATAAGTTAAAAATTATTTATGTAGCATTCATTCAATAAGGGTAATAACATAGAATTTGTGGTCTAAGTCCTGGAATAAAATGTATGTCTTGGTGGGAATTAAAAATGCAAAAATGGGAGATCAATTGGAAGCAAGAATTAATGTATTGGAGTTGAATCAAGAGAAATTTTGGCTCAAGCTTTGGGAGATAAAAACAATGGATTTCTCAATTGATGGAAATGGTTAAAGGTAGTGGTGGGATTGAGTTTGTTACTCCTCAAGGGTTATTGTCACTTCCGATTCCATTAAATCAAGATCAAATGGCTTATATAAGTTCCAACACTTTTCTCGAGCATACTAAGGCGTTGGATGATTCAAATAGTGACCAAAGTTTGGGTGAGCTCAAGAGAGGAATGGGTGAACTGGCTACACAAATGATTAAGCTCAATAGTCTAATTTCCAAGCTAAAGTCACTTGGCTTCAAACAACTATCACCAACTATCTCGAGTTTAAACTTGCACTTAAGTCCTTCTTATGACTACCTTCAACCTTATTTCCAAACACCTAGGGTTCGTTCCCCAAACTTCATGCAACCTTTGAGAATTCCATATTTTAATTCATGTCCACCACTTCATATTTCACAACCACTTGTTCAACATGCTATCCCATCACCATCCTTTGAACCCGATTTTTGACCCAGAGGTTCCCAGTTGACTCCAAGACTAACTAGACCACCATTTTCCCAGTAAAGTAAACCAACCATAGAATAAAAAAACTCTTAGAACACCAAAAGAAAAACCCTTACCAATCCAATACCCATGTCCTACATAGAGTTATACTCATTGCTTCTAGAAAACTACCTCATTGCCCCTATCCTTATTGAACCCCATAAACCACTTTTTTCCCAAATGGTATGACACCAATGCCCGATGTGAATACCATCTTAGTATTGCAGGTCATTCTTTAGAAGATTGTATAGGTTTGTACATAGGGTACAGGAAGTGATGAAAGTCAGATATTTAGGTTTTAATACTAAAATGAAGCCAGTTATTTACAAGAATCTTTCATTGATCCATGTTGAAATAGCAAGCAATGCTAAGGCAATGGTCAAATTGACCAAGATGATGAATAAAAAGTAAAAGGTTTAAAGCAAAAGATTGTACTCCCCAACAATTATGGTCAATTGTTTTTAGGTTTCTTAGGCAAGACATGGGAGAGTAAGAGCGGGTCTAGCACTTTTTAGCCCTAGTGTTAGGATGGTTCTTGATATGTAAACTTAAAACTTTTGGAAATGAATGAACATCTTTGTTTACACCTAAAGGAGTTCATGAAAAAGAGTAATGGTTGTAAATACATTTTCACCAAACTTTTGAGGGGAAAGAATGTCTTTAAATAACTTGATTTGAATATGTGAGGGAATTTGGGCTCATTCAATAATAATAAAATTTAACTTGCATATCATGCATCATTTATTTGACTTCATTGTTTTTCATGCCTGTTAGGACAAAGAATGATAATTGTGAATATACTTTCATCAAACCTTTGAAGCAAAAAAATATTTTTAAGAATATAATTCATGCCATGCATTTCTAACTTTTGGTAATCAATAAAAGGTTCAAGGATAGTGCATCCTAGGAAACAAGATAAGTCTGTGCACTTACAATACTTGAGCTTTACTAGAATCATGGAAAATGAAAATGCAAGTTAGATGGATAAAATGAAAAAGGCCCAAGGGGAGATCAAGGAAACAATTACAGGAATACAATAGAATATGGATAGATAGTTGGTAGAATTGAGACAGATGTCAGTAGGTTTGACAAAATAGAATGGAATCATTGAAACACCTAGGGTAATGGGGGAAATAATAGTTGAAGTACCATTGTGTCTACCTGGGTTCACACATCTATAAGTTCAAAACCCTTATATGTCATAAACACCTTCAGCTACTCATTAACCTTATATTAATACCTCTACCAAGTTGCCTCTAGTTTGGATAAATGTCAATCCCAAGCTTACTCCTTATGACTCCATTGATGTGCCTAATTTAGATAATCCAAAAGAATGGGAGCAAATAAAAAAGGTGCCAAATCTATAAGGAGAAACAGTGATAAAGGACAAATATGATCTGTTGGAAAGAGACTGAAAGGAATTGAAGGCCATGATATCAATGGGAGTGTTAATGCCAATGAGCTTAGTCTAGTGCCTGATCTTGTCATTTTATCAAAATTTAAAGTCCTAGATTTTGAAAAGTATGATAGAACAAAATGCCCTTCAACACATATTACGATGTACTATAAAAAAAAGAAAGGCCACACTCATGATGCTAAGTTATTGATCTATTATTTTTAAGATAGTCTCATTGGGTTTGTAACTAGGTAATACACTCAGCTAGACCGAAGTAAGATTTGCTTGTAGAATGATTTGGCTAAGGCTTTCCTAGTGCAACACAAGCATATATTAGATATGGCTCTTGATAGGTTGTCACTGTAAAATATGGAAAAGAGAACCAATGAAACTTTTAAGGAATATGCACATAGATGGAGAGATGTGAAGCCCAAGTACAACCACCTCTATTAGAAAAAGAACTCATTATTCTATTTTTCAATTCCTTGAATACTCTTTATTACAAAAGAATGATTAGGAATATCTCCAAACACTTTGTTGACATGGTGATTACCGAAGAAATGATAGAAAATGCAATCAAGAATGGCAAGATTAAGTTGAATGATGCAACTGATGTTGAAAAGAGGAATACATCAGAAAAAATAAAAAAGAGGTGTAAGCAATCATACTTGAGGGGCTTCTACCCTAAAAGTTTGTCCTGTGTAATTCTTATCCTTTTCATCAACCCTATTTCCCAATCATAAGTAATGTTCATCAAAGCTCATCTCTTTGCCAAGCAAGCCAATATCTAAGTTTTCCAGCAAATCCCCATCCCTAAATGACCATTCACAATCTTGTCCCTACATTTGAGACTACCACCTAACCAACAAAAAAATCCAAAAAAGATGAGAAATGAATAAGAGAAACTTCCAATCCTTATTTCTCAACTTTTATCCTTGCTAATAGAAGGTTGATACCTCTCTTGTGCCTCTAAAAATAACACTTAATCCATTGACAAAGAATTATGATCCTAATGGTAATTATGATTATCATAAGGGGACAATTGGCAATTCAACTGAAAAATGCAAACAGTTAAAGGGAAGGGTTGAGGATCTTATCAAGAGTGATATTCTAGCTCTAGAACTGATGGAATAATTGAAGTTGACTCTACCTAGTTGCAAAATGTGAAGAGTCAAAATATGAGAGAAGGTTTTATGTGTTGAAAAATCAAGATAAAACAATTTTTTTTTCTGAACATTTAACATATTATGTATGACATGTGCATGGTGTCCTTAAGAGTTATTTAAATTAATCTTGTTAAACTTTATTTTAGAAGAAATGAAAGCTTTCGATGAAATTTTATCTCTATGCATTAGTTTGAATAACAATCCCATATAATCAATTTTCAAAATCATAAAATGAAAAAAAATGAAATGATTCGAATAAAGTCCCATATAAGTAGTTTTCAAGATCAAACAGAAAATATGTTTTTTACAATTTTTATGGTGAGAATCTCAAAGTAATTGGTGATTACTATAAAAAAATTAAAAAATATATTGAAAAAAAAACCTCTTCCAATACCATTACACTTTTTTAACCACTCATGTGTTTCAATCCCTTTTAATAATTTTACTCACCAGTCATAATCCTTTAAGGGATATGAATTTTCACTTATGAACCGTGCTATCATTTGATACATCGAAACCATGATGATTTCTTAGGCAATGAACAAAAGATACCAATTTTGAAAATTTATTTTGAAAACCAAGCAAGATACTATTTCAATTTTTTAATTGGTAATTCAATGTGTATCAAATCTTACCAATATGATTCTTTTGATGACATAGACATGAAAAATGCTTGAACTTTCTTTCTAAAGTAACCATTGTTTCATGCCTTAAGGCACAGTGACTAAAAGAGGCAAAAATTTTTCTCGCCTAAGATAATTTATTTTATGCCTTAATATCTTTTTTCCTAAAAATGCCAAACAATTTGGAACCAAAATAAGCCTTTTTATGAACTATGCACTCAAATTTTGGACATCCCATACAACCTAATTCTTACCATCATAAGAACCTTGAGTAAGAAAACAAGATGCGGCATTAGTCACACAAAATTGATTGATGGTTGTAACAAGAAAAAACAAAACAAAAAATGAAAATGAAAACAAAAACAAAAAGGAGCTTTTTTATCTATTTCTTCAAATACATTGCTCTTCTAACCAAGTGATTGTGTTTGAAATGATAAATAACCATATTTCTCTATCCTTCGCTTATAGAAAAATGAGTTACTTGCTACTCCTTTGAGCCTATTAAATTTATTGTTCCTAAAATGAATCCTAGCCAAGGATCATTTTACATTGGGGGCAAAATAAGGATATCTTCAAAAGCCCAACTTCAAGGAAAATGCCTAATATTGAGAATGTCTAACATGCACTTTGGAAATGAAAGTTTGAGGTAAAAAGTGAATGAAGCTTCAGGTAAATAGAATTCAAGAAATTGATTACTAAAGATGAAGTCAAATGTTCCAAAAAAATAATAAAATAAAATATATGAAAAAAAGAAGAGAAAAAAAGAGATGAAAAATGGTTATGATATCATGCACTTAGGAAATTTGAACAAATTTCAATAAAGTCCTGACAAATTCAAAGTTTTGAAAATGGGACAAGAAAAAGGCTAAAATAAACTGTTGAAATGAAAACCTGTCTTCGAGATCATTTTCCTAAAGAGAACTCCTCTTCAATTTAAGTTTTTATACTTGAAATGACAAATTGCCAATTTCATTATCCTTTCACAAATATAAAAATTTATCCTTTGTTACCCTTTTGAGCCTGATTGAATTCTTTCAAAATAAACCCTAACTAAGGATTACCTTCCACACTAGATGGCAAAAAGAAACACATTTAAGAGTTAAAAATAGGGATGTCTAAATAGAATCTCGTATGTTAGGGCAAAGGCTCAATATGAAAGTTCATAATAAATCCATTTAGTGAAAGAAGAAAAAAACAAAAAAAATGAAAAAATGAAAGAGAAAAAAAAAAGAAAAAAAATAAATGGAATATAAAAGAAGGAAAAAAGAAAAGAAATAAATGGTGGAAAGCAAAAAGGAATAGACCTTAGAGTGTAGTATTCAAAAGGAAAAATGATCATTTGCTTTAAATACCCTTAAATACCTATTTTGGGCCTTTCTATCCTTTTCCTTGACAACCTTAAACCTTAAACTACATTACAACCTTTGAAAAATCCATATTGGATCCAACATAAAGGCTTAAAATTGAAGAGTTTCTTTTAAAAAAATGACCATGAATCTTTTGAGTCCCCATTTATTACATAATTTCCTGTTTGGACCATTAACCCCTTTCGAAAATTCTTTTCCTCTTTCAAATTAATTTTGAATTTTTTAAGTGCATGGTGTGTTAATAAAAATAAAAAGGAAAATGAAGAAAGACAGACACATGGCTATTCATCTAGAGAATGCTCCATAAGATCCTTGGCCAAATTACCTTGAATAATATATTTTGAGCCTATTTATCCATTCTTTCAGAACCCTGAACCTTGGCTTACATTATGTACCTTGAAAAGTCCATTCTAATCAAATGTGGACACTTGAATTGAAGAGTTACTTCCTTAAAGATTTTATCAAGTTCTTCATTGTTAAAAAATATAGCTCTAAGGTGAAAACACAATAAAGGCAGTTTAGAGCTACATCCATTCTTAAAACCCTAAAGGAATTTTAAAGTTCCAAAGTTCTACCTAAAAGAAAAAATCACAATGCAAAACCTTTTTAAAGGATTAGTACCCATTAAAGACTTTGCATTTCACTCGAAGTGTGAAAAAAACTAGCCTTTTTCTCTTTTCAAATCTTCCTCGAAAAATATTGATCAGTTTTGATGTATATTAAAGTATCATGTTTTCAATAAAAGTGTTTTAAAAAATTATCTATTTTGTAAGCCCAAGAGAAATCCTTGCAACCCTCTCAAGCCTTCCTTGAAATATGTCCATTAGTGGAAATTTTGAATTATCAATCACCTCATCCACAAATAGCAATCATCGAGCCTTTTTTGAAATATGCCCACTAGTGAAAAAATTGAATTGCCAATCATGCCATCCATAAGCATTCCAAATAGTAATCATCAATTTACAAGAGATTCGAAAGTTATGTGTTTTTCTCATTAATTACAAAAAAAACACCTTATGTGGGACAATTTTGTGATTGCTTTGGAAAAGTTTGAAAATTAGTTTAGCATTTTTGTACAAGATATCGAGATTATTTTTGGTGAAGAGTGAACATTGAAATTTTGAACAAAGATTTTTTGAAAAAAAATGAAATGAAAAAAATAATGAAAAAAAATCTTCGAATTTGCATCAACTGGAAAAAACATTTAATCTATATCATAAAAAAGGACCTTCACATTTGTATCACTTGCATCTGCATCATAAAAAAGGAACATTCACATCTGCATCACTTGCATCTGCTTTATAAAAAAGGACATTCACATTTGCATCACTTACATTCACACTTATATGTGCATCATGAGAAAGACATTTATATTCCCATTTGCATCACTTGTATCTGCATCATAAAAAAGGACATTCGCATTTACATCACTTGTATTCATACTTGCATGTGCATCTTGAAAAAAGCCATTCACATTTACATCACTTGCATTTGCATCACAAAGAAAAGACATTCCGTAATTGCATCACTTGCATTCGCATTTGCATCACTTGCATTTGCACTTGCATGTACATTATGAGAAAGATATTTGTGTTCACATCTACATCATAAAAAAGACATTTGCATTTGCATGACTTGCATCTACATCACAAGAAAGACATTCTCATTTGTATCACTTGTATTTGCACTTGTATAAGACATTTTCATTCGCACCATAAGAAATAAATTTACATTTGCATCATGGCATCTGCATCCTAAGAAAAGGTATTTATAGTGGCATTTACATGAAAGGAACATTGTCATTTGCATTGTGAAAAAAGTCAAATGTATTTGCATTAAGCATTCACATTCTTGTATTTGCATTGATATTTGCATTCACATCAACATTTCCATTAGCATCATTTGATGAGAATAGACAATTGTATCATGTTTGCATTTATCAACTTTGTAAATATTAAAAAAAAAAAAGAGAGAGAAAAATGTTTATCATGAAAATATGAGAAAAAGAAAAAATAGTTTGACAGAAGTTCAAAATATCAAAAAGGTTTGAAAAGATGAAAAAAAATGATCTGTAAAAAGTAAAAAGATTGTTGAAAAAATGAAAAAAAGATATGATACAAGATAAGACTTAACTTTAATTAAGCTAGCTCCTAGGATAATTTCCAAGACCTCTAAGCAAAACATTTTTAAAATTTCAATGCCTCTTATTAAGAGGAGCATTCAAAGATTTTTAAGACTTCCAAGCATAATTTCTAAGACCTCTAGGCAAAACATTTTTAAATTTTTAAAGTTTCAATGCCTCTTATTGGGATGAGCATTCAAAGATTTTTAAGATCTTTGGGCATAATTTCCAAGACCTCTAGGCATAACATTTTTAAAATTTTAAAGTTTCAATGCCTCTTATTGGGAGGAGCATTCAAAGATTTGTAAGACTTTCGGGCATAATTTCCAAGAGCTCCGGGCAAAACATTTTTAAAATTTTAAAGTTTCAATACCTCTTATTGGGAAGAATATTCAAAGTTTTTAAAAACCTCTAGGCATAATTTCCAAGGCCTCTGAGCAAAACATTTTTAAATTTTTAAAGTTTCAATGCATCTTATTAAGAGGAGCATTCAAAGATTTCTAAGACTATCGGGCAAACTCTTTTAAATTTTCAAAGTTTCAATGCCTCTTATTAGGAGAAGCATTCAAAGATGTTAGGATTTGTAAGACCTCTGATCATCATCTATTATTTTATTCTTGAAAGTTATTGAGTTTTTTTTTTTTAAATTTGTTTAGTTTATTAATTTACAAAAAAAAAAATCTTAAAAGCGTCATCCAAACAAAATTGTTATCTATATCTTTGCATTATTTTTTTTTCTATGTGAAAAAGGCCAACTGTTGACATCGAATTTTGTTCGGAACATTTTAAAATGGTTAACACAGGCCCATTTCAAGCTCGTAAGAAGTCTCTTTAAAGAGCTTATAAAATGCATCAATATTTAAGCCTAATAAAGAAAGAAAAATGAAACCCATATGGTTAATGTGAAATTCTTTTGCATGGGGTTTACATGGATTATACCTTTTCACATAGATGTATGAAAAATAAAGAATAAATAAAACGAGTAAATCTCAAACTCAACTTAAGTCAAAATGCACAAAACTTGATTAAAATGAATAGAACCAGGTTTAATCTTCAAAGTTCAAAGCCTAATTGAAATAATGTGGTTTTAAATTAAATTTGGTGATTTTTAAAACACTAATATTTTTATTGTACTGGAAAAAGTGTGAAATTAAAAAAAAAACCCTTATAAGGGTATTTTCATAATTTGATTTTTTCAAGCTTGAATTTTCATAAAACTCTTTAGATCTTAATTTCATAATATTTCATGATTTTTGGTACATTTTAAATCACAGCCATACCTCAATAAGTGTAAAATTACCAAAATACCCTTATAAAAGTATTTTCGTAATTTGCCCTTCCCAAGCTTGGATTTTTATGAAAATTTTTAGATCTTAATTTTTAAATATTTCATGATTTTTGGTGCACATGAAATCATAATAGTACCTGAGAAGTGTGAAATTACCAAAATATCCTTATAAGGGTTTTTTTCGTAATTTGATATTCTCAAGCTTGGATTTTCATGAAACTTTTCATATCTCAATTTTATAATATTTCATGATTTTTCATTTTTTAAAATCCAAAAAATGGGCATGGGAACATTGATTTCTAAGAAAATGGCTTAAATACCGAAAATTTTGCACTAAGAGGTAAAATGGTCTTTTCATGTGTTTAGAAGGCATAAAAATCTAACCTTTATAGTGAATAATTTGGACCATTGGATCTTTCATTGACTTTGATCCAATGGCCAAAGGTGGTTCATTAGAAAGAAAAAAAAAAAGACAAGCTTTTACCCTTGGATGAAATCTCATCCAAGGGTCTATATTCATCAAGAATTAGATTTTTTTTAGAAGCTAACTATTAAAGGGGACTAAGGGGTTTGGTTAAAAAAAAGAGAAAGAGGTAGGCTAAAAGGCTAGAAAAAATGTAAAAAAGAAGGGAAAGAAGTTATTGAAAAAAAAAAAAAAGAAAAATGAAGTCAAATAGAGAAGAAAAATGAGGAAAAGAAAAAAAATAGGGCTGGAAGAAGGTGTTAGAAGTTAGGGGGAGCGAATGTAAAATAAGAAAGGGAAAAAGGCTTAAATAGGGAAAAAGACATAAAA
The DNA here is from genome assembly GCF_047325235.1 of Durio zibethinus. Taxonomy (NCBI): domain Eukaryota; kingdom Viridiplantae; phylum Streptophyta; class Magnoliopsida; order Malvales; family Malvaceae; genus Durio; species Durio zibethinus. The sequence continues at coordinate 15,726,551 of NC_143171.1, forward strand.
AAATGGCTAGAAGCAAAAGTAAAGAAAGGAAGGCCAATATATATATATATAAAAAAGGGGCTGGAGAAGAGAAAAACATGTAAAAAAAAAAAAAAGGAAAACCTCACCAAAAAGAAAGGTAGGGGTCTGTCGATTAGAAAAAGAATAGAAGATGACCAAAAGAAGGAAGGAGAGAGGTTGCCAACCTAAAAAAAAAAAGAGGAATTTGCTGAGAAAAAAGGTCAGTTGGGAAAAGAGTCTAGTAAAAAAAAAAAAGAGGCACTGAAAGAAGGAAAAAGGAAGCAATTGAGGATGTCTTTATTTTTTTTAAAAAAAAAAGAAATAGAAAAAGTTTCTTAGCTAAAAAAAACAAAAAAAGCTTTCAAAAAAACAATAACAGAAAAAAGAGGTAGTTTGTTGAGGAAAAGAGGCTTGGGAGAAAGTTAAAAAAAAAAATGAAGAGAGGGACATAAAAAAGGGAAAGCAGAAAGGAAAAATAATTGAGAAAGAATTGGAAGGCATGAAGCATTGAGGCAATAGACTAAAAAAGAGAAAAACTAGAAAAAAAAGAGGTAGCTGAAACAAAAATATATAAAAGGCAGTGGCAATAAAGCAAAGCTAGTCAGGCATTCATAGAACCTAAAAAATTGGAATGAAAAAACCAAAAAAAAAAGGCATAAAGCATAGAGGCAGAGAATATAGGCTTGGATTATAGGGACATGGAAGCACTGAAAAAGCTAAATAAGAATAAAAAGTTGGTGAAGAAGCTTGTCAAGATGTATCATGCCTTTTTTGTTTTTGAATTTGTCATCATACAGATCCCTTGTCTCTTAGGTCTTGGTTTCAACAAAGCAAGGAAATTCCCAACCCTTATTACTTACCAAGAATCCTTAGAGTCCAAAGTGAATAAGACCAAGGCAACAGTAAAGTTCCAAATGAAAAAGGTACTTTACATTCTTTTATAAAAGAGA